>NC_133618.1:127226626-127504126 GCF_048593235.1 Sminthopsis crassicaudata | reverse complement strand
GACTCTGGGAAAGTTGGTAAAAGGGTTTTAATCACAGCAAATTAATAACTAAGACCCTCAGTCCTGACTCAGTAGAATAACAGACCATTGGGGGGCAGTTTCTAGTTCTATCTCAGAAAGCAAATTCTGGGAAACCAGGCTGTTTGCTGAAAAGAACAGGCAAAGCTACCCCTGCAAACACAAACCTCAATTCCAAGGCTCAAAATTTGCACAGGAAATTTGGGACAGCACACCTTTTATCCCAGGACCAAAGTTCAGTCATAAAAGTAAAAAAAAAAATAAAATAAAATAAAAAATAGGAAATACCAAAAGAAAAGGAAAAAACAATGACCAAGAAACAGAAAAGAAACTTGGCCAAACACAAACTCAGAAAAAGACAGAATGTCCACAGAACAAATCTCAAAAAGTGATATGAATTGATCTGAAGCCCAAGCAGATTTCTTGGAAGTACTCACATAAGACTTTAAAAGGCAAATAAGAGAGGTAGAAGAAAAGATGAGGAAAAAAATGAGAAGTATGCATGAGAGAGCCAATAGTTTATAAAAGGAAGAAAAAATTTGAAGAAAATAACTCCTTAAAAAAGTAGAATTCATTAAATGAAAAAAGAAATAAAAAAATCTAACTGAAGAAAATCACACATTAAAAATTAGAATGGAGCAAATGCAAGCTAGTAACTCTGTGAGACAGCAAGAATCAGTCAAACAAATGAAAAATAAATAAAAAATGGAAGAAAATGTGATATAACTCATTGGAAAATAATCAACTTGGAAAAATATTCAGAAGAAAAAAAAAAGGCCTTCCTGAAGGCTATAAGCAAAAAAGAGCATGGATAATATTTTTAAAGAGATCATTAATGAATATTTACCTAAGATTCTAAAAAAACAGAAGGGAAAATATACATTAAAATAATCCATCTGTCACATCTGGAAAGAGATCCCACAAAGAAAGCCACAAGGAACTGTGAAATTTGTGAATCTCCAGAATTAAAATCTCAAAGAAAAAAATACTGCAAGCAGTAAGACAAAATCCAAAATTAAGCAGCAATAGTCAGGATTATCCATGATGTAGCAGCTTCTACGATCAAGGATAAGAGTCATATTTCAAAAAAGAAAGGATGTAGAATTACAACCAAAAATTAACCCCCCAAGCAAGACTCAGCATCATATTTCAGGGAAGGAAATGGATCTTCCATGAAGAAAGAGCTTTTCAATTATTTCTATTGAAAAAGTCAGAATTAAATAGAAAATTTAATATACAAACACATGACTCAAAGAAACATAGAGAAGTAAGCAGGAAAATATACATTATGTAAAGATTAAATTCAATGGAAAAATGATACATATAACTGTTAAGAATTATATCTGACTCTGGAGCAGACAGACAGAGGCATTACATGGACTGAGAGTATGGTTGTGAAAGGACTCTGATGTAATGACATCAAAAAAAAAATTTTTATTGAGTGATAAAAAAGGTCTGTATTGGGAAAAAGATTAAAGAGGAAGTATAATAGGACAATTAGTTCATATAAACTGGTACAAAAGACCTATTATAATTGAGGGAAAGAAGATGGTGAGCATTGCTTAAAATTGATTTCATCAGTTTGGTCTCTAAAAGGGAATAACTTAATCATTCAGTTCAGTATAGAAATTTATCTTACCCTATAAGGAAGTAGGAGAAGAAAGGGAAAAGAAAAGAGAGGAATATAGGGGGCCAGAAACAATAGGATAAAAAAAGAGAATGGGGTAAGGGGTGATAGAAGATAAGGTAGAGAGTGGGGTGAGAAAAAATGCTAGTAAAAGAAGGGAGAGTAGTGATAGGAGATAAAGTAGTGGAGGGGGGATAAAACACATGATTAAGGACAAAGTGGAAAAAGAGAAGAAAAGTATATACAGGGGACTAAATTGGATGGAGGGAAATTCAAACTTAGTAATCATAATTATGATTGTGAATGGAATGAACTCTCCCATAAAACAGAAGCAAATAGCAGACTGGATTTTAAAATACTACAATATGTTGTTTGCAAGAAACACATTTAGCACAGAAAGATACAAATTTATTATGCTTCAGCTGAAGTAAAAAAAAATAGGTGTTGCAATTCTAATCTCAGACAAACAAAATTAAAAATAGATCTTTTTTAAAGAGATAAGAAGGGAAAGTACATCTTGATAAAGAGGACCAAAAATAATGAAGCATTAACATTACTAAATGTGAATGCATCAAGTGATAGAAGTTAAATTCAAACAGAAGATTTTAAGTTAGTTACAGGAAGAAATAAATAGCAAAATTATTCTAGTGGGAGACCTCAACCTTTGCCTCTCAGAATCAGACAAATCTAATAACAAAATAAGACAGAAAGAAACTGGGGAGGTTAATAAAATCTAAGAAACCTTAGATATCATAGACTTCTGGAGAAAATTAAATAAGGACATAAAGAAATACACATTTTTTTATCAGCAGTACATGGCACCTACACAAAATTGATCATTTATTAGGGCATAAAAACTTCACAATTAAATGAAAAAAAAAAAAAAACAGAAATAGTGAATGCTTCCTTTTTCAGACCACAATGCAATAGAAATTTTATTCAATAAAGGGGAAGGAAAAGATAAACTAAAAACCAAATGGAAATTAAATCATTCTAAAGAATGAATGGATCAAACAACAAATCACAACAACAATCCATAATTCATCCAAGAGAATAACAATAATGAGACAACATACCAAAACCTATGGGATGCAGCCAAAGAAGTAATTAGGGGAAATTTTATATCTCTAAATAGCTATATAAAAAATAGAAAAATAAATCAATGAATTAGTCATGTAACTTAAAAAGCTAGAAAGAGAACAAATTATAAACTTTCCATTAAATATCAAATTAGAATATTTGAAACTCAAAGCAGATATTAATAAAATAGAAACTAAGAAATCTATTAAACTAATAAAGAAAACAGAATTGTTTGTATTAAAAAAAATTAACAAAATGCATAAATTGTTGGTTATTTTGATAAAAAAAAAAAAAGAAAGAAAGAAACCAAATTACCTGCATCAAAAAAATGAAAGGAGTGACAAAAAAAAAAAATTAAAGCAATTATTAGGAGCTATTTTGCCTAACTGTATGGCAGCAAGTGTGACAATCTAACTGAAATGAATGAATAATTACTGAAATACAAATTGCCTAGATTAATAGAAAAGGAAATAAATTACCTAAATAGACCCATTTTAGAAAAAATGATATTGAACAAGTCATTAATGAACTCCTTAAAAAATATTTCCAGAGCTGGGACACAGATACATTGTTGATGCAGATGTGAACAAATGAAACCAATCTGGAGAGCAATTTGGAATTACGCTCAAAAAGTTATCAAACTGTGCATACCCTTTGATCCAGCAGTGTTACTACTGGGCTTATATCCCAAAGAGATCTTAAAAGAGGGAAAAGGACCCACATGTGCAAAAATTATATATATTTGTGATACCCCTTTTTGTAATGGCAACAAACTGGAACCTGAGTCAATGCCCATCAGTTGGAGAATGGTTGAATAAGTTATGGTAAGTATATGAAAGTTATGGAATATTATTGTTGTGTAAGAAACAACCAACAGAATGCTTTCAGAGAGGCCTGGAGAGACTTACATGAACCGATGCTAAGTGAAATGAGCAGAACTAGGAGATCATTATACTTGGCAATAATAAGACTAATTGATGATCAATTATGATGGATGTGGCTCCCTTCAACAATGAGATAATTTAAACCAGTTCCAATTTCTCAGTAATGAAGAGAGCCATCTACACCCAGAGAAAGGACTATGGGAACTGAGTGTGGATCACAATATAGCTTTTTCACTCTTTTTTGGTATTGTTTGTATTTTTGTTTTCCTTCTCAGGTTTTTTTTTCTAGATCCAATTTTTTCTTGTGCAACTAGACAATTGTATAAATATTTATACATATATTGGATTTAATATATATTTTAACATATTTAACATGTATTGGACTACCTTCTATCTAGGAGAGGGGATGGGGGAAGAAGGGGAAAATTTGGAACAGAAGACTTTGCAAGAGTCAATGTTGAAAAAATTACCCATGCATATATTTTGTAAATTAAAAAGTGATAATAAAAAAGAAAGAAAAAGAAAATATCTCTAGGACCAGATGGATTCACCAGTGAATTCTGCTAAATATTGAAAGAACAATAAATTCTAATGCTATAAGTAAAAAAGGAGTACTGACGAATACCTTCCATGACACAAATATGCCACTGTTACCTAAACCAGGAAGGGCCAAAACAGAGAAAGAAAATTATAGACCATTTTCTCTAATGAATGTAGAAGCAAGCATTGTGAATAAAATATTATCAAAGAGATTACAGCAAATTATCAGCAGGATAATATACTATTGCCAAGTGAAATTTACACTAGGAATGCAGGGCTAGTTCAATGGCAAGTAAACTATTAACATAATTGACTATCACTATTGAAACCAACAGAAAACATATAACAACCTCAATATCTGCAGAAAAAGCTTTTGACAAAACACAGCACCCATTCCTATTTAAAAACACTAAAGAGATTAGGGATAAAGAGAGCTTTACCTATAATAATAAGCAGTATCTATAGAAGCATTATTTGTAATGGAGAGAAGCTGGATGCATTCCCAATAAGATCAGGTATGAAACAAAAATGCCTATTATTTCCACTTTTATTCAACATCTTAGAAAATAAACAAACAAACAAACAAATACATAAATAAATAAATAGATAGATAAATAAATAAATAAATGTTGTCTTTAACATTAGAAAAGAAAAAAAAATAAAGGAATTAGAATAGGCAGCACGGAATTAAAACTATCACTCTTTGCAGATGATATGATAATGTACTCAGAGAATT
Organism: Sminthopsis crassicaudata; assembly: GCF_048593235.1. NCBI lineage: Eukaryota > Metazoa > Chordata > Mammalia > Dasyuromorphia > Dasyuridae > Sminthopsis > Sminthopsis crassicaudata. The sequence goes on along the minus strand of NC_133618.1, from coordinate 127,499,241 downwards.
CTAGAAAATCATACCAAAACCCACTGGAAACAATTCATAATTTTGGCAAAGTTTCAGAATATAAAATAAATCCTCACAAATCATCAGCGGTTTCTATATATTACTGACAAAGCCAATTAGTAAGACATAAAAAGAAAAATTCCATTTCCATTCTGTAGAAAAAATAAAATATTTGAGGGGTCTACCTGCCAAGACAAACCCAAGGTCTATATGAATACAATTCTCACATTAGTAAAATCAGATTTAAGCAATTGAAAAAATAGCACCTTTTCATGACTAGGCCAAGTTAACATAAAATGACAATTTTGCCTAAATTGATCTAGATGTTCAGTACCATACCAATCAAACTGCCAAAACATTATTTTATAGAATGAGAAAAAATAATAACAAAATTCATTAGTTATTATAAAAGGTCAAGAATATCAAGGGAATTAATGAAAAAATAATAAAAAGGATGGTAGCTTAGCACTACCAAAACTAAAATTTTATTATAAAACAGCAGTCATCAAAACCATTTAATACTCACTAAGAAATAGAGAGGTGGATCAGTGGAATAGATTAGATACACATAATACAATCATTAAGACCTATAGCAATCTAGTATTTGATAAATCCCCAAACTCCTGCTTCTTAAATAACTTACTATTTGACAAAAATTGCTAGGAAAACTGAACATATATCGGAAAGTAAGTATAGATTACATCACACACTACATACTAAAATGGATGCATAATTTGGGCAGAAAGGATGATATCATAAACAAATTAGCAGAATAAGGGATAATTTACCTTTCAGACTTTTGGAGAAGAGAGAAATTTATGACCAAAGAAAAATTAGATAACATTATGAAAGGGAAAATGGACAACTTTGATTACATTAAATTTAAAAGGTTTTGCATAAAGAAAACCAATAGAAATGAGATTAAAAGGGAAGTATAAAGCTGGGGAAAATGTTTACAGACTATTTCTGCTAAAATTCTCATTTCTAATTAGATATGGATCCACACTTAACACCATATACCAAGATAAGATCAAAATGGGTCCATGATTTAGGCATAAAGAGGGAGATAATGAATAGATTAGAGGAACAGAGGATAATCTACCTCTCAGACTTGTGGAGGAGGAAGGAATTTATGACCAGAGGAGAACTAGAGATCATTATTGATCACAAAATAGAAGATTTTGATTACATCAAACTAAAAAGTTTCTGTACAAATAATACTAATGCAAACAAGATTAGAAGGGAAGTAACAAATTGGGAAAATATTTTTAAAAACAAAGGTTCTGACAAAGGTCTCATTTCCAAAATATATAGAGAACTGACCCTAATTTATAAGAAACCGAACCATTCTCCAATTGATAAATGGTCAAAGGATATGAACAGACAATTCTCAGAGGAAGAAATTGAAACTATATCCACTCACATGAAAGAGTGTTCCAAATCACTACTGATCAGAGAAATGCAAATTAAGACCACTCTGAGATACCACTACACACCTGTCAGATTGGCTAAGATGACAGGAACAAATAATGACAAATGTTGGAGGGGATGTGGGGAAATTGGGACACTAATACATTGCTGGTGGAGTTGTGAAAGAATCCAGCCATTCTGGAGAGCAATCTGGAATTATGCCCAAAAAGTTATCAAACTGTGCATACCCTTTGACCCAGCAGCGCTACTACTGGGATTATATCCCAAAGAAATACTAAAGAGCGGAAAGAGACATATATGTCCCAAAATGTTTGTGGCAGCTCTTTTTGTTGTAGCTAGAAACTGGAAGATGAATGGATGTCCATTAGTTGGAGAATGGTTGGGTAAATTGTGGTATATGAAGGTTATGGAATATTATTGCTCGGTAAGAAATGACCAGCAGGAGGAATATAGAGAGGCCTGGAGAGACTTAAATCAACTGATGCTGAGTGAAATGAGCAGAACCAGAAGATCACTGTACACTTCAACAACAATACTGTATGAGGATGTATTCTGATGGAAGTGGAAATCTTCAACCTAAAGAAGATCCAACTCACTTCCAGTTGATCAATGATGGACAGAGGTAGCTACACCCAGAGAAGAAACACTGGGAGGGGAATGAAAATTGTTAGCACTAATATCTGTCTGCCCAGGTTGCATGTACCTTCAGATTCTAATGTTTATTGTGCAACAAGAAAATGATATTCACACACATGTATTGTACCTAGACTATATTGTAACACATGTAAAATGTATGGGATTGCCTGTCATTGGGGGGAGGGAATAGAGGGAGGGGGGGTAATTTGGAAAAATGAATACAAGGGATAATATTATAAAATATATATATATATATAATAAAAAAAAATTCTCATTTCTAAAATATATCAAAATCTATGTAAAATGTATAAGACTACAAGTCATTCCCCAACTGATAAATCATCAAAGGATATGAACAGACAAATTTTAAATGATGAAATTAAAAGCATTTATTGTCATATGAAAAAATGTTCCAAATTGATTATTGATTAGAGAAATACAAATTAAAACAATTCTGAGATATTACTTCACACCTCTCAGGTCGGCTAAGATGATAGGAAAAGATAATGATAAATATTGGAGGGGATATGGGAAACCTGTCACACTGGTGCATTGTTGGTGGAGTTGTAAAATTTTCCAACTGTTCTGGAGAGCAATCTGGAATTATGTCCAAAGGGCTATAAAACTGCTTGACCTTTGATCCAGCCATTACTGTGCCTGTATCTCAAGGAAATCATAAAGGAGAGTAAAAGTCCCATATTTGCAAAAAATATTTGTAGTATGTCTTTTTGTGGTAGTAAAGAATTGGAAAAAGAGAGGATGCCCATCAATTGGGGAATATCTGAAAAAGTTGTGCTACATAGGGTAATGGAATATTATTGTTCTATTAAAAAAAAAAAAAAAAGATGAACAAGCTGATTACGGAAAGGCCTGAAAATATTAAGTGAACTTATGCTGAGCAAAACAAACAGAACCAAGGCTACATTGTACTCAATAACGACAAGAATGTGCAATAATCAACTATGAAAATCTTGCTTCTTCTTAGTGGTTTAGGAATCCAAAGCAATCCCAATAGACTTTGGACAGAAAATGTCATCTGCTTCCAGAGAAAGAACTAAGAAGACTGAGTGTAAATCAACGCATGCTATGTTCACTTCTTTATTCTTTATTTTTTTTATCTCTCCCATGGCTTGTCCTCTTTTCTCTAATTTTTCTCTCCCAATATAATTCATTAAAAAAATTGTATTTTAGGGACACGTAGGTGGTGCAGTGGATAGAGTACCAGCCCTGAATTCCAAAAGATCTGAATTCAAATCTGACCTCAGATACTTAATACTTCCTACCTGTGTGACTCTGGGCAATTCACTTATTCCCAATTGCCTCAGAAGAAGAAAAAAAAAAAAAAAGAAAGAAAGAAATTTTGTTTCAACAAAGCCAAAAAAAAAAAAAAATAAAATTGTACATTCTGCAAAAGTTGGCAAATATTTAAATTTTATCAAAATGCTTAAAGAAAAGTTATAGTGCTTTCTGTTGCTGCCTGAATAGAAGCTGATTTCAGAGTATTGAGCTTCTTCTGTAAAAGTTGGAGATATCTTTATAGAAAATAGCAGGTTGTATTCCTAAGTGGTAATGATGTCATCTGCTAGCTGTCAGAAATTACAAGAAGTTCACACTAAGACCTTGGCAAGAAAGTCAAGGAAGAATTGATTGGTGTTGTTGTTAGTTAATTAGTTAGTTAATGTACCTTCTTGATGTAGTGAATCTTAACAAGCATTTGGAATTCAATCCTTTATTAAAAGGGATTTACTGTGTGTTTAGCTTATACTGGAGCTACCAGACCAACTGATAGGACTATGTCATTATTAGCACTATTTATTTTCTGCTTTGGAAAGCTCATTTCCTTCCCAAATTACTGAGCATAAATGGAGGCATATGAAAATTCCTGCTGAACTATTCAGAGGTCTTAATGAAGATTTAAATGTGCTAAAAAAAAGTCTATTGGGATTGCACTGAACTGCTGAAAAGAACCAAGTATTTCATAGTTGACCATTGCACATTCTTACTGTTATTGTATACAATGTGCTTCTCATTTTGCTTGTTTCACTCAGCATCATTTCATGTAAATCGTCCCAGGCCTTTCTATAATCAGCTTGTTCATTATTTTTTATAGATGAATAATATCCCGTTACTTTCATGTACGACAGTTCCTTCAGCTATTTCCTAATTGATGGCAACTACTCATTTTCCATTTCTTTGCTATTAAAAAAAGAATTGCTACAAACATTTTTGCATATGTCAGTTTTTTTCCCTCCTTTATGATTTCTTTGTTATACAGACCCAGTAATGGCACTGCTGGGTCAAATGTTATGCATAGTTTTATAACCCTTTAGGCATAGTTCCAGATTCTTCTCCAGAATGGATGGATCATTTCACAACTCTAACAACAATGCATTAGTGTCCTAGTTTTCCCACATCCCCTTCAACAATTATCATTATTTTTCCTATCATCTTAGCCAATCTGAGAGGTGTGAGGTGGTACCTCAAAATTGTTTCAAATTGCATTTCTCTAATCAATAGTGATTTAGAGCATTTTTTCATATAACTATAAATGTCTTAATTTTATCATCTGAAAATTATCTGTTTATATTCTTTGATCATTAATCAACTGGGAAATGACTTGTATACTTATAAATTTTACACAGTTCTTTATATATTTTAAAAAGGAGATCTTTATCAGAAACATTGTAAAAAATTTTCCCAGCTTTGTACTTCTCTTTTAATCTTGTTTCTGTTGGTTCTATGTTTGTGCAAAATCTTTTTAATTTAGTGCAAAGTCCATTTTGCCTTTCATAATATTCTCCAGTTCTTATTTGATCATAAATTTCTCCATTCTCCAAAGAAAGATCTTTGTAAAATGTCACCTTGTTCTCCTTATTTGTTTATGCTATCATCATTTATACCCAAATCATGTGTCCATATTGATCTTTTTTTTTTTGGTATGGCTTGTGAGATGTATATTTGTGCCAATTTTCTGACATTATTTCCCAGTTTTTCCAGCAATTTTTGTCAAATAGTGAGTTATTATTCCAGAAGCTGAAGTTTCGGGATTATTGTTTTGTGTATATCTAATCTATTCTACTGATCCACTACTCTATTTCTTAACCAGTATCAAATGGTTTTGATAGGACTCCACTTGTATTACTATTTGTGCATGGCATAAATAATTTTCAGATGTAGACATATTTACTCAGTTTACCATGAATAAGAATTCTCCCCAGACTATTCTGGTTAGATTTCTTTCTGGTTTTCCTAGATTTTTCATAGTTTCCCAAGTCTCTATTTTAAAATAGTGAGTAAAAACAATAAGATAAAAAGAAACATCTTGACATTTCTTTTTTTTATTATCCACATGAACTGCATATGTATTTATTTGAATGCTGTGTGTATCAGAATATAGGACTGTGAAGAGGAGAGATTGTGCCCATATCATTCTTTTTTTTGGTAATTCCTAATGTAAGAAATACAGTTATATGTGAAATTAATGTTCATTGTTGTATTTCAATGAAAATTATTACAATATGCCCAAGACAAGAATTACCACAAGGCATTCATTTACCCTTAATACATTTTTATTATATATATTTGTATCAATTACATTTTTAAAAATATCTCACACATTTCTCCCTCAAAAAGAATAATTTAGTATAACAAAGTTTTAAATCAATATAGAACTCTACATTATGGAAACAGTAAAAAAAAAAATTCTGATATTATATATAGTGTTCCACACAACTGCAAACTCATTTCAAATTCAGAGAGGTCATTTCTCATATTTGATCTTTGAATAAAACTCAGTTATAATCATTTTCTGCTTTCCTTCTAATTTTGATGGCATTGGATTTGTCAATAAACTTTTTTAATGTAATCAAATTATCTAATTTTCATTTTTATATTGTTCTCTATTTTTAATCGTAAATCTTTCACTTTTCCATAGATATGACAAATACATCATTCCTTGTTCTCCTTACTTTCTTATGGTTTTACCCTTTACATCTAAATTATGTGCCCATTTTGATCTTATTTAGGTATATGGTGTGAGATGTTGATCATTGCCTAGTTTCTGCCATACTGTTTTTTCAACATTCCCAGAAATTTTGATCAAATAATATGAGTTCTTATCTGAGAATCTGGAGTCTTTAGATGTATCAAACAGTAGATGAGTATAATCTGATTATTTTGTGTTGTATACCTAAACTATTCCATTAATATACAATTCTACATCTTAGTACCAATTTGTTTTCATGATTGCTGCTTTATAATATAGTTTTAGATCTAGGTTATTTTCCTTTGCAGTTTTAATTTTTATTTCACTTTATATTCTCAAATGTTTGCTCTTTCAAATTAATTTTATTATTTTTTCTAGCTCTATAAATATTTTGGCATTTTTATTGGTATAGGTACTGAATACAAATTAATTTACTTAGAATGATAATTTTAAAGGGGAGTTGAACTGTGTATATCATTTGATCCACCAATACCACTATTAGTCTGAATCCCAAAGAGATCATTAAAAATGATCATAAACAATATTTATGGAACATGTTTCTGTGGTGGCTGTAATTTAGAAGTGATGCAAAAATTGAAATTTAAAGTGATGGCCATCAATAGGGGAATAGTTGAACAAGTTGTGGTATATGAACATAATAAAATACTATTGTACTATAAGAAATTATGAGCTGATATAATTTAGAAAATCCTGGAAAAAATTACATGAACTGACACAAAATGAAAGTTAATTGAGCAGAACCACCAGAACATTGTACACAATAACAGTGACACTGGGTACTGATCAAACATGACTAACCTCTCTTTTCAGAAATACAATGATCCAAGAAAATTTGATAACACTTAGGATACAAAATGTCATACACAACTTGATAAAGAAGTGATGGAATCTGAATGCAGATTAAATCATATTATTTTCATTTTATTTTTAATGTTTTCTACATACCTTGTTTCTTCTTTTACAACATAATTAAAATGAGAATATGTTTTACATGCTTGTGTGTATGTGTGTATATATATATATATATATATATATATATATATGTTTATAATGTTCAATTACTTACTGTAAGGATAGGGGTTAATAAAGTGAGGGAGAAAAACTGTATAAATATTGAAGGTTTAAAATTATCTTTACATATAATTGAAAAAAACTATTAAAAACATAGAATGTTATTACATAAAAGTGCTTTTAGAGATTATCTTTTCAAATTTATATAGAAAAGGAAACTGAGCCCCAGGGAAGGAAATAAATTAATGAAAATCACAAGTCATCTGTTCCCTCTACATCTTCTTTTAAATTTCTGTATGTGAGGAGGCGGAGCCAAGATGGCAGAGAAGATACATGCGACTCTGTGAGCTCCCTCCTTCCCTCAGTACCAATTAGATAAATTCAGCCTCAAAAATAGCACTGGACTGATAGAAACGACAAGGACTGGAAGCACGACTTACCAGCTGAAGAGAAGTTTCAACAGGAAAGGTCAGTTCCCAGGGGAGGAAGAAGAAAGGCCAGCACAGACAGTTGGGTGGTGGCACGCTGCACCGATCGCGATGGGGAGGGCTCTGGGATCAGAGAAGCCGCTGTGATAGAAGAATCTGGCATAGGCTGTTAGCTCTTCTCTGCTTATAAAACAGCAGTTCAGAAGAGAAATCAAGCCACTTTAAAATTTAAAGCCAGAGACTGGATCTTCCCCAATCCTGAGGGTGACTCACCAGATCTTGGCACTGTGGGTGTGGCCGACTTACTCTGTCCAGGCATTCACCTGGGGATAGTTAAGAGATTGAAAAGTGAGCAGACATGGGCAAAGGTAACACATAGTGCCTTGCTTGGCTGGAGGCTGTGGAACTCAGCCCCGGAAGTCCCAGAGAAGCAAAACCTTTGAAATAGGGACCGCGGTTTCAGGGCAGACACTTCCAGTTTGAGCGCAGGGGCTTTTCACATCATCTTCTGCTGACATCCACGCCCCACTGGGACAAATAGGCTGGGCTTGTATCGTCTTTACTATTCAGTCTTAAACCTCAGGAAAGTTGCTAGGACACAGCGCCCTCAAAGCACAGAAGTGCTAATCACCTCTGAGGCACTTCCAGGGAGGAGGTGGGGAACTCTCTCTCAGAGCTCTCTCTTAGCTCAGGAGTAGGAACCTCTGCATCCATCCAGTCTGGGAGGAATCTGGTAAAGAAATAAATAAATAATTTCCTACCCCAGGGACAGACCCCAAAAGATTTTTTAAGTATGAGTAAAAAGCAAAAAAGAAGCATTGATTCCTTCTACACAGAGAAAGAATGGGTATCCAACCCCGAGGAAGTTAACAGCAGAGAGTCAGCAGATAACAGCCTAAAGGGGAACAATACCTACCCCACATCACATAACTATCTCCTAGAAGAGACCATTAAAAAATTAAGAGAGTTTGAAGAAAAATGAGGAAAGGAAAAGGAAGCTATGATAGAGAATAACAACATCCTGAAATTGGAGTTGGAAAAAATAAAGAATTCACAGGAGGTGCAGGGAAACAAAATTTGTGAATAAGAAAAGGTTAAAAAATCACAGGAAAATAGGATTTCTGAATTGGAAAAGACAAAATAGTCTCAAGAAAATAGGATTTCTGAATTGGAAAAAGAAAATAATTCTCTAAAAAAATTAGGGAAATGGAAAAAATTCAATAGAGCAAAATAATTCATTGAAAAACAAAATCGGGCATTTAAAAAAAGAACTAAAAACTGTGAATTCAGAAAATAACTCCTTAAAATTCAGGATGGAACAAATAGAAATGAATGATTCATTGAGAAACCAACAATCAGTTAAACAAAACAAAAAAAAAAAAATGAAAAGCTGGAGAATAACGTCAAATACTTACTGGGAAAATCTATAGACCTGGAAAATAGATCTAGGAGAGATAATCTGTGGATCATTGGACTTCCCAAAAACTATGACCAAAAAAAGAGCCTAGATTCTATTTTACAGAAAATTATCAAAGAGAACTGTCCAGAGATAATAGAAACAGAAGGGAAAGTAGATGTCAAAAGAATTCATCTAACTCCTTCTGAAATAGACCCTAAAAATAGAACACCATGGAATATGGTGGCTAAGCTGCAGAATTACCACACAAAGGAGAAAATCTTCAAGCAGCTAGAAAAAAACAATTTAAAGACCAAGGTGCCACAATAAGAGTCACTCAAGATCTGGCTGCCTCCACATTAAAAGATAGAAGGGCCTGGAACCTGATATTCCTTAAGGCAAAAAATCAAGGACTGCAACCAAGAATAAACTACCCAGCTAAGTTTAGCATCTTTTTCCATGGAAGAAGATGGTCATTCAATGAAATAGAGGAATTCCATATGTTTCTAAGAAAAAAACCAGACTTAAACAAAAAATTTGATCTACATCCACAAGACTGAAGAGAAACAGAAAAAGGTACACAGAACCCTTGAGAACTGTAACTCTGTTGTGGGTATATAGAAAGTACGCATTGATAATTTGATTTTACTGATATAAAAGAAAAAAGGGGGGTGTAGTAAAGGGAAGGGGGTAGTATCGGAAAAAGGGGAAGGAATGAAAAAAGAGGGAAACTACATCCCTGGAAGAGGCATAGAAAATACACCATATCTGAGGGAATTTAGAGAGGGGGAGAATCATTGTGTAAATCTTAATCTCATCAGAAGAGGCTGAAAGAGTAAATAATTGTCATATTTGTTTTTCAGAGAATTCTCTCTCACCTCATTAAAAGGGGGGAGAGGAAAAGGGAAAAGGAAAAGAAGAATAAGGGAAGGGACTTGGAGGGAGGGGGAGGGATACTACAAAAAAAGGGAGGGCTATGCGTCACAAGTTGGGTCTGTAAATTAAACATCTGGGAAGGGGTTCAGGGGGGTCAAGGAAAAAAAGCATAATCTGTGGATAATATGATGGCAGGAAATACAGATTTAGTAATTTTAGCTGTAAATGTGAATGGGATGAATGCTCCCATCAAATGGAGACAGATAGCAGACTGGATCAAAAATCAGAACCCTACAATATGTTGTTTACAGGAAACACACTTAAAGCAGGGAGATATATACGGACTAAAGGTAAAAGCTTGGAGGAGAATCTATTATGCATCAGGTAAAGCCAAAAAAAGCAGGGGTAGCTATCCTTATCTCAGATCAAGCAAAAGCAGAAGTTGATCTAGTTAAAAGAGATAAGGAAGGAAACTATATCCTGATGAAAGGTAGCATAAATGATGAAGCCATGAGGGGCAGAGCCAAGATGGCGTAGAAGATACACGCCACTGTGTAAGCTCCTTTCTTCCCTCACAAGCAACTAGATTTAATCAGCCTCAGAAATAGCGTTGGACTGATAGAATCCACAAGGACTGGAAGCACGACTTACCAGCTGAAGAGAATCTGGAGTTTCAGCAGGAAAGGTCAGCTCCCAGGGGAGGAAGAAGAGAGGCCAGAACAGACTGTGGGGTAGTGGCACACTGCGCCGGTCGCACTGGGGAGGGCTCTGGGATCAGAGAATCCACTGACATAAAAGTATCTGGCACAGGCTGTTAGCTCTTCTCTGCTTATAAAACAGCAGATCAGAGGAGAAATATAAACCACTTTAAAATTTAAAACTAGATTGGATCTTCCCAGATCCCAGGGGTGACTCAGCAGATCTCGGCACCGGGACATAGGCAATCCAGGCTTATGCATCGGGGTAGTTAAGAGATTGAAGAGTGGGCAGGGCGGTAACTCATAGTGCCTGGCTCTGCTGGCGGCTGTGGAACGGAAGTCGCAGAGAAGCAGAACCTTTGAACTAGGGACTGTGGTTTCTGGCAGACACTTCCAGTTTGAGCGCAGGGGCTTTTCACGTCACCTGCTTCAGACATCCACGCCCCACTGGGACGCCTAGGCTAGGCTTTGAGTCCCCTTTGCTGTTCAGTCTCAACCTCAGGGAAGCCGCTAAAACACAGCTCCCTCGGGGCACAGCAGTGCTGGTCACTTCTGAGGCATTTCCAGGGAGGGGATGGGGAACTCTTTCCCAGAGCTCTCTCTTAGCTCAGGCACGGGGGCCGCTACATCCATCTGGTCTGGGAGGAAGCTGGTAAAGAAGTAAATAAATAATTTCCTACCCCAGGGACAGACCCCAAAAGATTTTTTAAGTATGAGCAAGAAGCCCAAAAAAACCATACATTCCTTCTACCCAGAGAAAGAGCGGGGCAGCTAGGTGGCACAGTGGATAGAGCACCAGCCTTGAATTCAGGAGGACCGGAGTTCAAATCTGGTCTCAGACACTTAACACTTCCTAGCTGTGTGACCCTGGGCAAGTCACTTAACCCCAGCCTCAAAAAAAAAAAAAAAAAAAAAAAAAAAAAAAAAAAAGAGAAAGAGCGGGTATCAAACCCCGAGGAAGTTAACAGCAGAGAGTCAGCAGATAACAATCTAAAGGGGAACGATTCCTGTGCCCCATCACATAACTCTCTCCATGAAGAGCCTATTAAAAAGTTAAGAGAGTTTGAAGAAAAATGGGGAAAGGAAAGGGAAGCTATAATAGAGAATAACAACATCCTGAAATTGGAGTTGGAAAAAATAAAGAATTCACAGGAGATGTAGGGAAACAAAATTAGTGAATTAGAAAAGGTAAAAAAATCACAGGAAAATAGGATTTCTGAATTGGAGAAGATAAAAAAGTCCCAAGAAAATAAGAGTTCTGAATTGGAAAAAAAAAATAATTCTCAAAAAAAAAAAAATTAGGGAAATGGAAAAAAATTCAATAGAGCAAAATAATTCGTTTAAAAATGAAATTGGGCATTTACAAAAAGAACTAAAAACTGTGAAAGAAGAAAATAACTCCTTAAAAGTCAGGATGGAACAAATAGAAATGAATGATTCACAGAGAACCCAAGAATCAGTCAAACAAAACAAAAACAAACAAGCAAAAAAAAACAAAACGAGAAGTTGGAGAACAACATCAAATACTTACTGGGAAAATCTATAGACCTGGAAAATAGATCTAGGAGAGATAATCTGTGGATCATTGGACTTCCCGAAAACTATGACCAAAAAAGAGCCTAGATTCTATTTTACAGGAAATTATTAAAGAGAACTGTCCAGAGATAATAGAAACAGAGGGGAAAGTAGATGTTGAAAGAATTCATCGAACTCCTTCTGAAATAGACCCTAAAAAAAGAACACCACGGAATATTGTGGCTAAGCTGAAGAATTACCACACAAAGGAGAAAATCCTGCAAGCAGCTAGAAAAAAAAAATTTTAAATACCAAGGTGCCACAACTAAGGGTCACACAAGATCTGGCTGCCTCCAAATTAAAAGACAGAAGGGCCTGGAACCTGATATTCCGTAAGGCAAAAGATCAAGGATTGCAATGAAGAATAAACTACCCAGCTAAGTTTAGCAACTTTTTCCATGGAAGAAGACGGTTATTCAATGAAATAGAGTAATTCAATATGTTTCTAAGAAAAAAACCAGACTTAAACAAAAAATTTGATCTACATCCACAAGACTGAAGAAAAACAGAAAAAGGTACACAGAACCCTTGAGAACTGTAACTCTGTTGTGGGTATATAGAAAATACGCATTGATAATTTGATTTTACTGATATAAAAGAAAGAAAAAAGGAGGGGGTGTAGTAAAGGGGAGGTAGTATCAGAAAAAGGGGAAGGAATGATAAAAATAGGAAACTACATCCCAGGAAGAGGCATAGAAAATACACCATATCTGAGGAAATTTAGAGAGGGGGAGAATCATTGTGTAAATCTTAATCTCATCAGAAGAGGCTGAAAGAGTAAATAATTGTCATATTTGTTTTTCAGAGAATTCTCTCTCACCTCATTAAAAGGGGGGAGAGGAAAAGGGAAAAGGAAAAGAAGAATAAGGGAAGGGACGTGGAGGGAGAGGGAAGGGATACTAAAAAAAAAAAGGGGAGGGCTGTGCGTCACAAGGGGGATCTATAAATTAAATATTGGGGAAGGGGTTCAGGGGGATCAAGGGAAAAAGCATAATCTGGGGATAATATGATGGCAGGAAATACAGAATTAGTAATTTTAACTGTAAATGTGAATGGGATGAACGCTCCCATCAAACGGAGACGGATAGCACACTGGATCAAAAATCAGAACCCTACAATATGTTGTTTACAGGAAACACACTTAAAGCAGGGAGATACATATAGAGTAAATGTAAAAGGTTGGAGCAGAATCTATTATGCTTCAGGTAAAGCCAAAAAAGCAGGGGTAGCTATCCTTATCTCAGATCAAGCAAAAGCAGAAGTTGATCTAATTAAAAGAGATAAGGAAGGAAACTATATCCTGATGAAAGGTAGCATAAATAATGGACCCATATCGATACTAAACATATATGCACCAAGTGGTATAACATCTAACTTTCTAAAGGAAAAGTTAAGACAGTTGCAGGAAGAAATAGACAGTAAAACTATAATAGTGGGAGATCTCAACCTTGCACTCTCAGATTTAGACAAACCAAACCACAAAACAAAAAAGAAAGAAATTTAAAAAGTAAATAGAACATTAGAAAAACTAGGTATGATAGACCTATGGAGAAAACTGAATGGCAATAGAAAGGAATGTACTTTCTTCTCAGCAGTTCATGGATCCTATACAAAAATGGACCATATATTAGGACATAAAGATCTCAAAATTAAATGTAGGAAGGCAGAAGTAATAAATACCTTCTTCTCAGACCACAATGCAATAAAATCTACATTCAGTAAAAAGTTAAGGATAAATAGACCAACAAGTAATTGGAAACTGAATAATCTCATCTTAAAGAATGACTGGGTGAAAGAGCAAATTATAGAAACAATTAATAATTTCACCCAAGATAATGACAATGATGAGACATACCAAAATCTGTGGGATGCAGCTAAAGCAGTAATAAGGGGAAATTTTATATCTTTAGAGGCTTATTTGAAGAAAATAGAGAAAGAGAAGATTAAAGAATTGGGCTTACAACTTAAAAGGCTAGAAAAAGACCAAATTATAAACCCCCAACCAAAAATTAAACTTGAAATACAAAAATTAAAAGGAGAAATCAATAATATTGAAAGTAAAAAAACTATTGAATTAATAAATAAAACCAAGAGTTGGTTTTATGAAAAAGCCAATAAAACAGATAAACCTTTGGTAAATTTGATCAGAAAAAAGAAAGAGGAAAATCAAATTGTTAGTCTTACAAATGAAAAGGGGGATCTTTCCACCAATGAAGAGGAAATTAGAGAAATAATAAGGAATTACTTTGCCCAACTTTATGCCAATAAATTTGATAACTTATGTGAAATGGATGACTTCCTCCAAAAATATAGGCTTCCTAGATTAACAGAGGAGGAGATAAATTGCTTAAATAGTCCCATTTCAGAAAAAGAAATAGAACAAGCTATTAATCAACTCCCCATGAAAAAATCCCCAGGACCAGATGGATTTACATGTGAATTCTACCAAACATTTAAAGAACAATTAACCCCACTGTTATATAAACTATTTGAAAAAATAGGGGATGAAGGTGTCCTACCAAACTCCTTTTATGACACAGACATGGCACTGATACCTAAACCAGGTAGATTGAAAACTGAGATAGAAAACTATAGAAAAATTTCCTTAATGAATATTGATGCTAAAATCTTAAATAAGATATTAGCAAAAAGACTTCAGAAAATCATCCCCAGGACAATACACTATGACCAAGTAGGATTTATACCAGGAATGCAGGGCTGGTTTAATATTAGGAAAACTATTAGTATAATTGACCATATTAATAATCAAATTAATAAAAACCATATGATCATCTTAATAGATGCAGAAAAAGCATTTGACAAAATCCACCATCCATTCCTATCAAAATCTCTTGAGAGTATAGGAATAAATGGATTATTCCTTAGAATAATCAGGAGCATATATTTAAGACCGTCAGTAAGCATAATATGCAATAGAAATATACTGCAACCTTTCCCAGTAAGATCAGGAGTGAAACAAGGTTGCCCACTATAACCATTACTATTCAATATAGTACTGGAAATGCTAGCCTCGACAATAAGAGCCAAGAAAGAGATTCAAGGAATTAAAGTAGGAAATGAGGAAATTAAACTATCACTCTTTGCAGATGATGTGATGGTATACTTAGAGAACCCCAAAGACTCTGCTAAAAAGCTATTAGAAATAATTCAGAATTTTAGCAAAGTGGCAGGATACAAAATAAATCCACACAAATCCTCAGCATTTTTATATATCACCAACAAAATGCAACAGCAAGAGATACAAAGAGAAATTCCATTCCAAACAAATGTTGAGAGTATAAAATATTTGGGAATCTATCTATAAAAGGAGAATCAGGAATTATATGAACAAAACTACGAAACACTTGACACAAAAATAAAGTCAGATTTAAATAATTGGAAAGACATTCAGTGCTCTTGGATAGGCCGAGCAAATATAATAAAGATGATAATACAACCCAAACTAATCTATTTATTTAGTGCTATACCAATCAGACTCCCAAGAAACTATTTTAATGACCTAGAAAAAATAACAACAAAATTCATATGGAAGAATAAAAGGTCGAGAATTGCAAGGGAACTAATGAAAAGAAAAAAAAAAAAAAAAACTCAGAGGAAGGTGGTCTAAGTGTACCTGATCTAAAGCTATATTATATAGCAGCAGTCACCAAAACCATTTGGTATTGGCTAAGAAATAGACCGGTAGATGAGTGGAAAAGATTAGACACAAAGGACAAAAAAGGGTACATCTATAGCAATCTAATCTTTGACAAACCCAAAGATACCAACATTAGGGACAAAAATTCATTATTTGGAAAAAAAAAAGTGTTGGGAAAACTAAAAATTAGTATGGCATAAATTAGATATGGATACACACTTAACACCATATACCAAGATAAGATCAAAATGGGTCCATGATTTAGGCATAAAGAATGAGATCATAAATAGATTAGAGGAACAGAGGATAGTCTACCTCTCAGACCTGTGGAGGAGGAAGGAATTTATGACCAGAGGAGAACTAGAGATCATTACTGATCACCCTAATTTATAAGAAATCAAACCATTCTCCAATTGATAAATGGTCAAAGGATATGAACAGACAATTCTCAGATGATGAAATTGAAACTATATCCACTTGTATGAAAGAGTGTTCCAAATCACTACTGATCAGAGAAATGCAAATTAAGACAACTCTGAGATACCACTATAAACCTGTCAGAATTGGCTAAAATGACAGGAACAAATAATAATGAATGTTGGAGGGGATGTGGATACATTGTTGGTGGAGTTGTGAAAGAATCCAGCCATTCTGGAGAGCAATTTGGAACTATGCCCAAAAAGTTATCAAAAAGTGCATACCTTTGACACAACATTGCTGCTACTGGGCTTATATCCCAAAGAAATACTAAGGAAGTTAAAGGTACCTGTATGTGCCAAAATGTTTGTGGCAGCTTGTAAGAGCCCTTTAAAGGGGCGCCACAGTGCTTTGGGAGATTGAGTGGTCCAGAAGTAATTTCTGTGGATATTAGGACTGCCTTGTAGGTGGGATCCTGTCCATGATGAGATAGCTTCGTAATGGATTACTCTCGCTGATTGGCTGTGTGTGTGACCTCACAGGCCCTATATAAGCCCACTGCAGGCAGCAGTCGCTCTCTTTAACCTGGCGCTCTTCACCCTGGCTCCCTATACTGGGTGGCCAAGCCAAGATGGTTAGCCAAAAGAGGTAAAGAACACATGGGTCTTCTTACCAGGTGTTCACTTGAGAACCAACAAGTCAGGGCATCAGTCAGGGCATTATGTGAGTATGTATAATAAACGATTTTAAGATTACATGTGGCTGTTCTTGAGTGTGCTACCGGTTATTAAGCTATAGATTCAAGAGATTGTGGCCAGAGACCTTTGAAGGCCTCAGAGGAGGCGAGCCAGGTAGAGTTCACACTGCTAAGCACAGTGGTCAAAGGTACTCTGGTGGGTATAGGACAGACTAGTAATAGTAACTGCCAGGAGAGCATGTTACAGCAGCTCTTTTTGTTGTAGCTAGAAACTGGAAGTTGAATGGATGCCCATCAATTAGAGAATGGTTGGGTAAATTATGGTATATGAAGGTTATGGAATACTATTGCTCTGTAAGAAATGACCAGCAGGAGGAATTCAGAAAGGCTTGGAGAGACTTACATCAACTGATGCTGAGTGAAATGAATAGAACCAGAAGATCGCTGTACACTTCAATGTTGTATGAAGATGTATTCTGATGGAAGTGGATATCTTCAACATCAAGAAGATCCAACTCACTTCCAGTTGATCAATGATGGACAGAAATATCTACACCCAGAGAAGGAACACTGGGAAGTGAATGTAAATTGTTAGCACTACTGTAAATTGTTAGCACTACTGTCTATCTACACAGGTTACTTATACCTTTGGAATCTAATACTTAATGTGCAACAAGAAAATGGTATTTACACACATATATTGTATCTAAGTTTTATTGTAACACATGTAAAGTGTATGGGATTGCCTGTCATCGGGGAGAGGGAGTGGAAGGAGGGAGGGGATAATTTGGAAAAATGAATGCAAGGGATAATATTATAAAAAAAATTACTCATGCATATATACTGTGAAAAAAAATTCTAAATACATAAAAAAAGAATATAAAAAAATTTCTGTATGTGCAAGTACATGTTATTTTTTCAATTAATAAATATTTTATTTTATATTCTAAGTACATCATCTCTCTACATATATATATATATATATATATATATATATATATATATATATACAGAGAGAGAGAGAGAGAGAGTTTCAATTTCATCATCTGAGAATTGTCTGTTCATATTGTTTGACCATTTATCAATTGGAGAATGGCTTGATTTCTTATAAATTAGTCAGTTCTCTATATATTTTAAATATGAGGCCTTTATCAGAACATTTAACTGTAAAAATGTTTTCCAAGTTTGTTACTTCCCTTCTAATTTTGTTTGCATTAGTTTTGTTTGTACAAAAAGCTTTTTAATTTGATACAATCAAAATTTTCTATTTTGTGATCAATAATGATCTCTAGTTCTCCTTTGGTCACAAATTCCTTCCTCCTCCTCCAGAAGTCTGAGAGGTAAACTATCCTATGTTCCTCTAATTTATTTATGATCTCATTCTTTATGCCTAAATTATGGAACCATTTTGATCTTATCTTGGTATGTGGTGTTAAGATTGGGTCCATGCCTAATTTCTGCCATACTAATTTCCAGTTTTCCCAGCAGTTTTTCTCAAATAATGAATTCTTATATCAAAAGTTGTGATCTTTGGGTTTGTCAAAGACTAGATTGCTATAGTTATTCATTATTTTGTCCTATGAATCTAACCTATTGCACTGATCGACTAGTCTATTTCTGAGCCAATACAAATGTTTTTGGTGACTGCTGCTTTATAATATAGTTTAGTTTTAAATCAGGTATAGCTAGGCCACCTTCATTTGATTTTTTTTTTCATTACTTCCCTTGAAATTCTCGATGTTTTGTTTTTCCATATGAATTTTGATGTGATTTTTTTCTAGGCCATTAAAATAGTTTCTTGGGAATCTGATTGGTATAGCACTAAATAAATAGATTAGTTTAGGGAGTATTGTTATCTTTATTATATTCGCTCAGCCTATCCCAAGAGCACTTAATATTTTACCAATTATTTATATCTGACTTTATTTTTGTGACAACTGTTTTGTAATTTTGCTCATATAATTGCTGACTTTCCTTTGATAGACAGATTCCCAAATATTTTATACTATTGATAGTTATTTTGAATGGAATTTCTCTTTGTTTCTCTAGCTGTTGGGTTTTGTTGGTAAAATTCTGAGGATTTATGTGGATTTATTTTGCTGCAACTTTGCTAAAGTTATAAATTATGTCTAATAGCTTTTTAGTGGAATCTTTGGGGTTCTCTAAGTATACCATCATATCATCTGCAAAGAGTGATAGTTTGGTTTCCTCATTACCTACTCTAACTCCTTTAATCTCTTTCTTGACTCTTATTGCTGAGGCTAACGTTTCTAATACAATATTGAATAGTAATGGTGATAGTGGATAACCTTGTTTCACTTCTGATCTTAATAGGAAAGGTTCCAGTTTATCGCCATTACATATGATGTTTACTGACGGTTTTAAATACATGCTCCTGATTATTTTAAGGAATTGTCCCTTTATTCCTATACTCTCAAGTGTTTTTAGTAGGAATGGATGTTGTATTTTATCAAATGCTTTTTCTGCATCTATTGAGATGATCATATGTTTTTTTTGTTAATTTAGTTATTGATATAGTCCATTATGCTAATAGTTTTCCTAATATTGAACCAGCCCTGCAGTTCTGTATAAATCCCACTTGGTCATAGTGTATTATCCTGGCAATGATTTTTTGTAGTCTTTTTGCTAATATTTTATTTAAAATTTTAGCATCAATATTCATTAAAGAGATTGGTCTATAGCTTTCTTTCTCAGTTTTCAATCTACCTGGTTTAGTTATCGGTAACATGTCTGTGTCATGAAAGGAATTTGGTAGGACTCCTTCATTCCCTATTTTTTCAAATGGTTTATATAACATTAGGGCTAATTGTTCTTTAAATGTTTGGTAGAATTCACATGTAAATCCATCTGATACTGGGAATTTTTCTTATGGAGGTGAATAACTTGTTCTATACCAAACACTATTTCATTGAATTCCTATACCATAATTCATTCAGTCATTCCCAATTGATGATATTTCCAAAAATTTTACTCATATACTTCTACAATAGTTACTATGAATATTTTTTTGTAAAAATAGTTCTTTTTTTTCTCTTTCTTTTTTGGGGGATAATGACATAAAAACTGTGAAGTCTTATTTTGGGGCCAAAGTATATGCACAATTCGCAACATTTTTTTTATTACAGATCCAGAAAAATTATACAAATTAACAGTTTCAATAAAATTGTAACATGTGCCTGTTTTTCACAAAATTCCTGACACACTTGTCATTTCCATTGTTATCAATTTTATAAATCAGATGCAGGTGATGTAGAACCTCAGAGTCATTTTAACTTTCACTTCTCTGGTTATTAATGACTTGGAGAATTATTTTTTCATTTGTCTATTGATAGTTTGAATTTTCCTTGGACATTTCCCTGTTCATATGTTTCTCCCTTTACCAACAGGAGAATGGCTTTTATTCTTTTAGATTTCAAGTAGACTCTTATATGACTTAGAAAGAAGAACTTAATTAATGAAACTTGCTACAAAGACTTTTTCCTCCAATTATGTTTCCCTTCTATTTTTTATTTATTTTTTCCAAATGTGGTTTTCTAATCTACATTTTATAGATATAGGAAGGTAGAAACAATGTTTTCTAATTTTATTTTACATTTTTTTAATTTTAATTTCCCCTTGGAATAATGAATTAATTTGACTTTCAGGGGAATCTCAATATATTTACTTATTAACTACGACCTGTTAATTTCTTCCTACTCTTTGCCATCCATTACATATCCTGTATCTCTAACTTGAAATAAAATACTTTCCAGGCTCTACAGAATTTCATTTCTGTTGGAGAAATGCTCAGGAAAAAGCCCCTTTATGGTAGTAATAAGAGGAAAGTCCTAAATCAAAAAAGCAAAAAGAAGAGTAAGGGATTGAAACTCCTTTTTAATCAAAACTTTCAGTAATCAGAACCTCAAACCATGTGGGACTGTTTTGTAGCCTTTATTGTACAGTAATTTCACAGATTTGACTTTTATTTGTTGTAACTTAGATTTGACTGGTAGGTTTTTTCTAGTCTGTCCCACCAACCTGTGTTGGAAACAGTTTTTGAAGTAAATTAAAGATATATCAGTTGCCTAGAGCAAAAATAATGTTTGCCACCTCTCTGTACCAAAAGCAAGAGCGGGACACTAATGCGATTTTATTTAAGTGTAATAAAAACAGCTGACATATTTAGAGAGTCTTTGCCAGTTGAATAACTGAACATATTTTTCCTGGGTCATCTTGCCTGATCATTTAAAGCCTATGGGATCTGTGTTTAGAGATTCTGAGGATGGGCAGGTAACATTGTGATCAGTCATAATGGGAATAAGAGAGCATATTATTTATTTCATTTCTAGGAAAACACATCCCTATTCAAGAGTTTACTTTTGGTGAAATTTCATGGCTAAGAGAGATGGGCTGAAATGGCATAATGTAAGATATTGCATTTTCCAATGCAAGATAAAACAGAGTCTACCTGTATTTTGGAAGAGGAAAGCAATATACTTGGAACATGACAGTTCATAAATATGATGGTCATTTCAGTGAGCATTATAACATGAATCATCTTTTTTGTAGGAACTATAAGATGTTCATTTCTGTACAGAAAATTTAATCACAGTGAACCCACTTAAAAGCTATGGTGTTTCAATAGATATCCCCAAGGATATCACTGTTCCTTCACCCAGAAAAAATTTCAACCCCAGGGCTAATTGTTAAAATGGGTTTCCCATTCAATGAATTACTTTCTTTTTCTGCAGTATTTCTGGTCTACTTCAGGAGGAGGTTCATAAATTTTCCCTCTGCTGATGGGCTGCTTAATTCTCCAGCCACTATGTGAGGAGTTGGAAATTTATGAGAAAGAAACTACACCAGATGCTCTCCCCATTTGGTTGAATGGGACTCCATTTAGATAATTAACTGTTTTAAAAGGGGATGGCAAATAAGCAGTGTAAACTGTTAGGAAAGAAAACACCAGTGACATGTGCTGTGAATTTCAGAGTTCCAAATCACTATGATGGTGGATAGACAGTTTGTAGAAGTACTTGTTTCTGGAGATTTTGAAGCCAATGCCATGGATGTTTTGTCTGCTACTAATTTATATACTCTTATGAGCTTCTGAGAAAGGAGCAGGCATGGCTCAATGGAAAAAGTACAGGTCTCAAAGGCAGAAAACAGTTTTTTATTCTGGCTCTATAATTACTTTGTGACCTTGTGAAAGTTATTTTTTTCTTTCTAGGACTCAATTTTCTCAGTTGCAATGTAAAGAAGATGAGCTGAGGGAACTCTAAAATCCTTTCTTGTCCTGATATTCTGTCTATTTGTGATTATGTTTGGACCTTTCTTCTTGCTCAAAAATTTTAAAATAGTCAGTAAAGGGAATTAACCCTAGATGCATAGGATTTTGTATTTATTCTATTCAATGTGAACCCACTTGAGAAAAGGGGTTAGGGTATGGAGATAAAAAAGAGGTATATGTCATTAACTTCAAAGGGCTTGATATGAAAAATATAAGTCAGGGGGCAGAGCCAAGATGGCGGAGAAGATACACGTGAATTTGTAAACTGCCTTCTTCCCTCAATACCAACTAGTTAAATCATCCTCAAAAATAACACTGGACTGAATAAAAACCACAAGGATTAGAAGCACAACTTACCAGCTGAAGAGATTCTGGAATTTCAACAAAAAAGGTCGGTTCCGAGGGGAGGAAAAAAGATCAGCAAGGACAGGGTTAGGTGCTAGCACACTGTACCAAATGAGCTGGGGAGGACTCTGAGAAGCCACTGAGATAGAGGAGTCTGGCACAGGCTGATAGCTCTACTCTGCTTATAAAACACCAGATCAGAAGAGAAATCAAGCTACTTTAAAATATAAAGCCAGATTGTAGACCCACCCCAATCTGGAAGTGGCCTAGCACCAATCTCAGCATGGCTGTGCAGCCGCCTTCTGCTGCCTGGGGCTTCTCCTTGGTGTAGTTGAGAGCCTAAACAGGGGTGACACAGCATGGAGAAGCCCATAATCCACATAGTGTGGGGCTCAGCCTGAGGCAGTGGAATTCTAGCAGCAGCAGAAGTCCCAGAAAAGTGGAAACTTTGAAGTAGAGACTGTGGTTTCCAGGCAGACAATTCCAGTTTGAGTGCAGGGACTTTTTGTATCATCAGTTGATATCCACAGGCCCATGGAAGGCTTTGGCTGGGGTTTGTGACACTTTCACTGTTCAGCCTTAAACCTCAGGGCAGTTGCTAGGTCACACAGCAGGTGTCCTTCACTTGGCATTCTTCACAGAGCAGCAGAGCTAACTGCCTCTGAAGCATTTCTGGGGATGGGGGAGGGGAACTCTCTCCCAGAGCTCTCTTTTAGCCCAGGCACAGGGCTGTTGCATTCTACCCCTGGTCTGAGAGGAAGCTGATAAATAAATTTCTTATACCAAGGGCAGATCCCCACAGAGTGTTAAAAATGAGTGAGAAGCTGAAGAGAACGATTGACATTTTCTATACAGAGAAAGAGTGGGTATCCAACCCCGAGGAGGCTAACAGCAGAGAGTCTCCAGATAATACCCTAAAGGGGAATGATACCTGCTCCCCATCACATAACTCTCTCCTAGAAGACACTATTAAAAAGTTAAGAGAGTTTGAAGAAAAACAGGGAGAGGAAAGAGAAGCTATGATAGAGAATAACAATGTCCTGAAATTTGAGTTGGAAAAAAATAAAGAATTCACAGGAGGTGCAGGGAAACAAAATTTGTGAATTGGAAAAGGTTAAAAAATCACAGAAAAGTAAAATTTCTGAATTGGAAAAGATAAAAAATTCTCAAGAAAGTAGGATTTGTGAGTTGGAAAAAGAAAATAACTCACTAAAAAAATAGTAAAATGGAAAAAATTCAACAGAGCAAAATAATTCATTTAAAAATTCAATTGGGCATATACAAAAAAAAAATAAAAAAATATGAAGGAAGAAAATAACTCATTAAAAATCAGGACTGAACAAATAGAAATTTATGATTCATTGAGAAACCAAGAATCAGTCAAACAAAACAAAACAAAACAAAACAAAAAAGAAAAAAAAAAAAAAGCTAGAGAATAACATCAAATATTTACTGAGAAAATCTATAGACCTGGAAAATAGATCTAGGAGAGATAATCTGAGCCTAGATTCTATTTTACAGGAAATAATCAAAGAGAACTGTCCAGAGATAATAGAAACAGAAGGGAAAATAGGCGTTGAAGGAATTCATCCAACACCTTCTGAAAAAGACCCTAAAAGGGAGCCAAGATGGCGGAGAAGAAACACACGACTCAGTGAACGTCCTCACTCCCTCGCAACCAATTAGATAAATTAAGTCTCAGAATTAGCCCAGGACTGACAGATACCACAAGGACTGGAAGCACGACTTACCAGCTGAAGAGAATCTGGAGTTTCAACAGAGAAGGTCAGTTCTCAGGGGAGGAAGAAGAGAGACCAGCACAGACGGTGGGGTAGTGGCACACTGCGCCCATTGCGCTGGGAAGGGCTCTGGGATCAGAGAAGCCACTGAAGTAAAGGAATCTGGCACAGGCTGTTAGCTCTTCTCTGCTAATTATTTAGCAGTTCAGAAGAGAAAGCCAAAATATTTTAAAACTCAGATTAGATTTCCCCCCCCGCCCCCCCATCCTGCACCAGGAGGCGTGGCCTCAGCTACCACCTGAGAATAGTTAAGAGATTGACAAGTGGGTGGATACGGCCCAAGGCAACACACACTGCCTAGCTTAGCTGGAGGGAGTGGAACTCAGCTCCAGGAAGTCCCAGAGAAGCAGAACCTTTGAACTAGGGACCACGGTTTCTGGCAGATACTTCCAGTTTGAGCACAGGGGCTTTTCATGTCACCTGCTGCAGACATCCACTCCCCACCCGGACACTTAGGCTGGGTTTTGTGCTGTCTTTACTATTCTACGCCCTCGAAGCACAGTAGTGCTAATCACCTCTGAGGCACCTCCAGGGAGGGGGTGGGGAACTCTTTCCCAGAGCTCTATCTTAGCTCAGGCGCAGGAGCCGCTGCATCCATCCGGTCTGGGAGGAAGCTGGTAAAGGAGTAAATAAATAATTTCCTACCCCAGGGACAGACCCCAAAACATTTTTTAAGTATGAGCAAAAAAGGCAAAAAAACTATAGATTCCTTCTACACAGAGAAAGAGCGGGTATCCAACCCCGAGGAAGTTAACAGCAGAGAGTAAGCAGACAACAACCTAAAGGGGAACGATTCCTGCCCCCCATCACATAACTCTCTCCTAGAAGAAGCTCTTAAAAAATTAAGGGAGATTGAAGAAAAATGGGGAAAGGAAAGGGAAGCTATGATAGAGAATAACAACGTCCTGAAATTGGAGTTGGAAAAAATAAAGAATTCACAGGAGATACAGGGAAACAAAATTTATGAATTGGAAAAGGTTAAAAAAACACAGGAAAGTAGGATTTCTGAATTGGAAAAGATAAAAAAGTCTCAAGAAAATAGAATTTCTGAATTTGAAAAAGAAAATAATTCTCAAAAAAAAAATTAGGGAAATGGAAAAAAATTCAATAGAGCAAAATAATTCATTTAAAAACGAAATTGAGCATTTACAAAAAGAACTAAAAACTGTGAAAGAAGAAAATAACTCCTTAAAAGTCAGGATGGAACAAATAGAAATGAATGATTCACAGAGAACCCAAGAATCAGTCAAACAAAACAAAAAAAATGAGAAGCAGGAGAACAACGTCAAATATTTACTGGGAAAATCTATAGACCTGGAAAATAGATCTAGGAGAGATAATCTGTGGATCATTGGACTTCCCGAAAACTATGACCAAAAAAAGAGCCTAGATTCTATTTTACAGGAAATTATCAAAGAGAACTGTCCAGAGATAATAGAAACAGAAGGGAAAGTAGATGTGGAAAGAATTCATCGAACTCCTTCTGAAATAGACCCTAAAAAAAGAACACCACGGAATATTGTGGCTAAGCTGCAGAATTACCACACAAAGGAGAAAATCCTGCAAGCAGCTAGAAAAAAACAATTTAAATACCAAGGTGCCACAATAAGGGTCACCCAAGATCTGGCTGCCTCCACATTAAAAGATAGAAGGGCCTGGAACCTGATATTCCGTAAGGCAAAAGATCAAGGACTGCAACCACGAATGAACTACCCAGCTAAGTTTAGCATCTTTTTCCATGGAAGAAGATGGTCATTCAATGAAACAGAGGAATTCTATATGTTTCTAAGAAAAAAACCAGACTTAAACAAAAAATTTGATCTACATCCACAAGACTGAAGAGAAACAGAAAAAGGTACACAGAACCCTTGAGAACTGTAACTCTGTTGTGGGTATATAAAAAGTACTCAAGGATAATTTGATTTAACTGATATAAAAGAAAAAAAGGGGGGTGTAGTAAAGGGAAGGAGGTCAGTTCAGAAAAAGGGATAGGAATGATAAAAAGAGGGAAACTACATACCAGGAAGAGGCATAGAAAATACACCATATCTGAGGGAACTTAGTGAGGGGGAGAATCATTGTGTGAATCTTACTCTCATCAGGAGAGGCTCAAAGAGTAAATAATTAACATATTTGTTTTTTAGAGAATTTTCTCTCACCTCATTAAAAGGGGGGAGAGGAAAAGGGAAAAGGAAAAGGAGAATAAGTGAAGGGATTTGGAGGGAGGGGGGAGGGATCCTAAAAAAAAAAAAAAAAAAAAAAACGAGGGAGGGTTGCGCGTCGCAAGGGGGGTCTGTAAATTAAATATAGGGGAGGGGGATCAGGGGGGTCAAGGGAAAAAGCATAATCTGGGGAATAATACGATGGCAGGAAATACAGAATTAGTAATTTTAACTGTAAATGTAAATGGGATGAACGATCCCATCAAACGGAGACGGATAGCAGATTGGATCAAAAAGCAGAACCCTACAATATGTTGTCTACAGGAAACACACTTAAAGCAGGGAGATACATACAGAGTAAAGGTAAAAGGTTGGAACAGAGCCTATTAAGCTTCAGGTAAAGCCAAAAAAGCAGGGGTAGCTATCCTTATCTCAGATCAAGCAAAAGCAGAAGTAGATCTCGTTAAAAAAGATAAGGAAGGCAATTATATCCTGCTGAAAGGTAGCATAAATAATGAAGCCATATCAATACTAAACATATATGCACCAAGTGGTATAGCATCTAACTTTCTAAAGGAAAAGTTAAGAGAACTGCAAAAAGAAATAGACAGTAAAACTATAATAGTGGGAGATCTCAACCTTGCACTCTCAGATTTAGACAAATCAAACCACAAAACAAACAAGAAAGAAATTAAAAAAGTAAATAGAACATTAGAAAAACTAGGTATGATAGACCTTTGGAGAAAACTGAATGGCAATAGAAAGGAATAAACTTTCTTCTCAGCAGTTCATGGATCCTATACAAAAAGAGACCATATATTAGGACATAAAGATCTCAAAATTAAATGTAGGAAGGCAGAAATAATAAACGCCTTCTTCTCAGATCACAATGCAATAAAAGCTACATTCAGTAAAAAGTTAGGGGTAAATAGACCAAAAAGTAATTGGAAACTGAATAATCTCATCTTAAAGAATGACTGGGTGAAAGAGCAAATTATAGAAACAATTAACAATTTCACCCAAGATAATGACAATGATGAGACATCATATCAAAATCTTTGGGATGCAGCTAAAGCAGTAATAAGGGGAAATTTTATATCTTTAGAGGATTATCTGAAGAAAATAGAGAAAGAGAAGATTAACGAATTGGGCTTACAACTTAAAAGGCTAGAAAAAGACCAAATTATAAACCCCCAACCAAAAATTAAACTTGAAATACAAAAATTAAAAGGAGAAATCAATAATATTGAAAGTAAAAATAGTATTGAATTAATAAATAAAACCAAGAGTTGGTTTTATGAAAAAGCCAATAAAATAGATAAACCTTTGGTAAATTTGATCAAAAAAAAGAAAGAGGAAAATCAAATTGATAGTCTTACAAATGAAAAGGGGGATCTTTCCACCAATGAAGAGGAAATTAGAGAAATAATAAGGAGTTACTTTGCCCAACTTTATGCCAATAAATTTGATAATTTAAGTGAAATGGATGACTTCCTCCAAAAATATAGGCTCCCTAGATTAACAGAGGAGGAGATAAATTGCTTAAATAGTCCCATTTCAGAATAAGAAATAGAACAAGCTATTAATCAACTCCCCAGGAAAAAATCCCCAGGGCCAGATGGATTCACATGTGAATTCTACCAAACATTTAAAGAACAAGTAGTCCCAATGTTATATAAATTATTTGAAAAAATAGGGGATGAAGGAGTCCTACCAAACTCCTTTTATGACACAGACATGGTACTGATACCTAAACCAGGTAGATCGAAAACTGAGAAAGAAAATTATAGACCAATCTCCTTAATGAATATTAATGCTAAAATCTTAAATAAGATATTAGCAAAAAGACTTCAGAAAATCATCTCCAGGATAATACACTATGATCAAGTAGGATTTATTCCAGGAATGCAGGACTGGTTTAATATTAGGAAAACTATTAATATAATTGACCATATTAATAATCAAATTAATAAGAACCATATGATCATCTCAATAGATGCAGAAAAAGCATTTGACAAAATCCAACATCCATTCCTACTAAAAACTCTTGAGAGTATAGGAATAAATGGACTATTCCTTAGAATAATCAGGAGCATATATTTAAGACCTTCAGTAAGCATAATATGCAATAGAAATAAACTGCAACCTTTCCCAGTAAGATCAGGGGTTAAACAAGGTTGCCCACTATCACCATTACTATTCAATATAGTACTAGAAACGCTAGCCTCGGCAATAAGAGCCGAGAAAGAGATTCAAGGAATTAGAGTAGGAAATGAGGAAATTAAACTGTCACTTTTTGCAGATGACATGATGGTATACTTAGAGAACCCCAAAGACTCTGCTAAAAAGCTACTAGAAATAATTCAAAATTTCAGCAAAGTGGCAGGATACAAAATAAATCCACATAAATCCTCGGCATTTTTATATATCACTAACAAAATGCAACAGCAAGAGATACAAAGAGAAATTCCATTCCAAACAAATGTTGAGAGTATAAAGTATTTGGGAATCCATCTACCAAAGAAAAGTCAGGAATTATATGAG
Source organism: Sminthopsis crassicaudata (assembly GCF_048593235.1). NCBI lineage: Eukaryota > Metazoa > Chordata > Mammalia > Dasyuromorphia > Dasyuridae > Sminthopsis > Sminthopsis crassicaudata. The sequence continues at coordinate 127,470,272 of NC_133618.1, read as the reverse complement.
AAAAATTACAAAACACTTGCCACAAAAATAAAATCAGTTTTAAATAATTGGAAAGACATTCAGTGCTCTTGGATAGGCCGAGCGAATATAATAAAGATGACAATACTCCCCAAACTAATCTATTTATTTAGTGCTATACCAATCAGACTCCCAAGAAACTATTTCAATGACCTAGAAAAAATAACAACAAAATTCATATGGAAGAATAAAAGGTCGAGAATTGCAAGGGAACTAATGAAAAAAAAGTCAGAGGAAGGTGGTCTAAGTGTACCTGATCTAAAGCTATATTATATAGCAGCAGTCACCAGAACCATTTGGTATTGGCTAAGAAATAGACCGGTAGATCAGTGGAACAGATTAGATACAAAGGACAAAAAAGGATACAGCAACCTAATCTTTGACAAACCCAAAGATACCAACATTAGGGATAAAAATTCATTATTCGGAAAAAACTGTTGGGAAAACTGGAAATTAGTATGGCAGAAATTAGATATGGATCCACACTTAACACCATATACCAAGATAAGATCAAAATGGGTCCATGATTTAGGCATAAAGAGGGAGATAATAAATAGATTAGAGGAACAGAGGATAATCTACCTCTCAGACTTGTGGAGGAGGAAGGAATTTATGACCAGAGGAGAACTAGAGATCATTATTGATCACAAAATAGAAGATTTTGATTACATCAAACTAAAAAGTTTCTGTACAAATAATACTAATGCAAACAAGATTAGAAGGGAAGTAACAAATTGGGAAAATATTTTTAAAAACAAAGGTTCTGACAAAGGTCTCATTTCCAAAATATATAGAGAACTGACCCTAATTTATAAGAAACCGAACCATTCTCCAATTGATGAATGGTCAAGGGATATGAACAGACAATTCTCAGAGGAAGAAATTGAAACTATATCCACTCACATGAAAGAGTTTTCCAAATCACTATTGATCAGAGAAAAGCAAATTAAGACCACTCTGAGATACCACTACACACCTGTCAGATTGGCTAAGATGACAGGAACAAATAATGATAAATGTTGGAGGGGATGTGGGGAAATTGGGACACTAATACATTGCTGGTGGAGTTGCGAAAGAATCCAGCCATTCTGGAGAGCAATCTGGAATTATGCCCAAAAAGTTATCAAACTGTGCATACCCTTTGACCCAGCAGCGCTACTACTGGGATTATATCCCAAAGAAATACTAAAGAGCGGAAAGAGACATATATGTGCCAAAATGTTTGTGGCAGCTCTTTTTGTTGTAGCTAGAAACTGGAAGATGAATGGATGTCCATCAGTTGGAGAATGGTTGGGTAAATTCTGGTATATGAAGGTTATGGAATATTATTGCTCTGTAAGAAATGACCAGTAGGAGGAATACAGAGAGGCCTGGAGAGACTTAAATCAACTGATGCTGAGTGAAATGAGCAGAACCAGAAGATCACTGTACACTTCAACAACAATACTGTATGAGGATGTATTCTGATGGAGGTGGAAATCTTCAACATAAAGAAGATACAACTCACTTCCAGTTGATCAATGATGGACAGAGGTAGCTACACCCAGAGAAGAAACACTGGGAAGTGAATGTAAATTGTTAGCACTAATATCTGTCTGCCCAGGTTGCATGTACCTTCGGATTCTAATGTTTATTGTGCAACAAGAAAATGATATTCACACACATGTATTGTACCTAGACTATATTGTAACACATGTAAAATGTATGGGATTGCCTGTCATCGGGGGGAGGGAATAGAGCGAGGGGGGGTATAATTTGAAAAAATTAATACAAGGGATAATATTATAAAAATATATATATAATAAAAAATTATAAAAAAAAAAAAAAAAAAGAAAGAAAAGAAAAAGACCCTAAAAAAAGACCTTCATGGAATATTGTGGCTAAGCTGCAGAATTACCAAACTAAGGAAAAAATATTGCAAGCCTGTAAGAAAAAAACAATTCAAATATCAAGGTGCCACAATAAGGGTCATGCAAGATCTGGCTGCCACCACATTAAAGGATCAAAGGGGCTGGAACCTGATATTCCGAAAGGCAATAGAACAAGGATTGCAACCAAAATTACCAAGCTAAGTTTAGCATTTTCTTCCATGGAAGAAGATAGTCATTTAATGAAACAGAGGAATTACATTTGATTCTAAGAAAAAAAAAAAAAAAACAAACTTAAAAAAAAATTTGATCTACATCCACAAGACTGAAGAGAAGCAGAAAAAGGTAAAAAGAACTCTTAAGAACTGTACCTCTGTTGTGGATATACAGAAAGTCCACATGGATAATTTGATTTTACTGATATAACATAAAAAAGGGAAGTAGTAAAGGGAAGGGGATAGTATCAGATAAAGAGAAAGGAGAGATAAAAAGAGGGAAACTAGATCCCAGGAAGAGGCACAGAAAATCTACCACATCTGAGAGAATTTAGAGAGGGGGAGAAACATTGTGTAAATCTTACTCTCATCAGAGTAGGCTCAAAGAGTAAATAATTGACATATTTGTTTTTCAGAGAATTCCCTCTCATCTAATTAAAAGGGAGGAGAGGAAAAGGGAAAAGGAAAAGGGGAATAAAGGAATGGTACAAGAAAGGGGAAGGGACTTAAAAGGAGGGAGGAGGGATACTAAAAAGGGAGGGCTGTACGTCACAACTGCGGTCCATAAATTAAATACTGGGGAAGGAGTTCGGGGGACAAGGGTAAAAAAGCATAATCAGGGGATAATATGATGGCAGGAAATACAGAATTAGTAATTTTAACTGTAAAGGGTAATGGGATGAACTCTCCCATTAAACAGAGGTGGATAGCAGACTGGATCAAAAGTCAGAACCTACAATATGTTGTTTACAGGAAACACACTTAAAGCAGGGAGATACAGACAGAGTAAAGGTAAAAGGTTGGAGCAGAATCTATTATGCCTCAGGTGAAGCGAAAAAAGCAGGGGAAGCCATTTTTATCTTAGATCAAGCAAAAGCAGAAATTGATCAAATTAAAAGAGATAAGGAAGGAAACTAAACTATATCCTGCTAAAAAGTAGCATAGACAATGAAGCCATATCGATACTAAACATGTGCACCAAGTGATATAGCATCTAACTTCCTAAAGGAAAAGTTAAGAGAGACACAAGAAGAAATAGACAGCAAAACTATAATAGTGGGAGATCTCAACCTTGCACTCGCAGAATTAGATAAATCAAACCGCAAAACAAATAAGAAAGAAATTAAAGAGGTAAATAGAACCTTAGAAAAACTAGCCATGATAGATCTTTGGAGAACACTGAATGGTGATAGAAAGGAGTATACTTTCTTCTCAGCAGTTCATGGAATCTATACAAAAATTGACCACATATTGGGACATAAAGATCTCAAAATTAATGCAGGAAGGCAGAAATAATAAATGCCTTCTTCTCAGATCACAATGCAATAAAAACTACATTCAACAAGAAATCAGGGGTAAATAGACCAAAAAGGAATTGGAAACTAAATAATCTCATCTTAAAGAATGACTGGGTGAAACAGCAAATTATAAAAAAATTAATAATTCCGTCAAAGATAATGACAACGATGAGACATCATACCAACATTTGTGGGATGCAGCTAAAGTGGTAATAAGGGGAAATGTTATATCTTTAGAGGTTTACTTGAATAAAATATAGAAAGAAAAGATTAATGAATTGGGCCTGCTACTAAAAAAGCTAGAAAAAGACCAAATTAAAAACCTCCTACCAAAAACTAAATTTGAAATTCTAAAATTAAAAGGAGAAATAAGTAATATTGAAAGTAAAAAAATATTGAATTAATAAATAAAACTAGGAGTTGGTTTTGTTAAAAAGCCAATAAAATAGATAAAACTTTGGTAATTCTGATCAGAAAAAGGAAAGAGGAAAATCAAATAGTTAGTCTTAAAAATGAAAAGGGGGATCTTTCACCAATGAAGAGGAAAGGAGAGAAATAATGAGTTACTTAGCACAACTTTATGCCAATAAATTTGTTAACTTCAGTGAAATGGATGACTACCTCCAAAAATATAGGCTTCCTAGATTAACATAGGAGGGGATAAATTGCTTAAATAGTCCCATTTAAGAAAAAGAAATAGAACAAGCTATTAATCAGCTCCCCAGGAAAAAATCCCCAGGACCAAATGGATTTACATGTGAATTCTACCAAACATTTAAGAACCATTAGCCCCAATGTTATATAAACTATTTGAAAAAATAGGGGATGAAGGAGTCCTACCAAACTCCTTTTATGACACAGACATGGTACTGATACCTAAACCAGGTCGATCGAAAACAGAGAAAGAAAATTATAGACCAATTTCCTTAATGAATATTGATGCTAAAATCTTAAATAAGATATTAGCAAAAAGACTTCAGAAAATCATCCCCAGAATAATACACTATGACCAAGTAGGATTTACACCAGAAATGCAGGACTGGTTTAATATTAGGAAAACTATTAGTATAATTCACCATATTAATAATAAAATTAATAAAAACCATATGATCATCTCAATAGATGCAGAAAAAGAATTTGATAAAATACAACATCCATTCCTACTAAAAACGTTTGAGAGTATTGGAATAATGGACTATTCCTTAAAATAGTCAGGAGCATATATTTAAGACAATCAGTAAGCATCATATGTAATGGGGATAAACTAGAACCTTTCCCTTTAAGATCAGAAGTGAAACAAGGTTGCCCACTATCACCATTACTATTCAATATTGTATTAGAAATGCTAGCCTCAGCAATAAGAGTCGAGAAAGAGATTAAAGGAATAAGAATAGGTAATGAGGAAATCAAACCGTCACTCTTTGCAGATGATATGATGGTATACTTAGAGAACCCCAAAGACTCTGCTAAAAAGCTATTAGAAATAATTCACAACTTTAGCAAAGTTTCTGGATACAAAATAAATCCACATAAATCCTCAGCATTTTTATACATCACCAACAAAATGCAACAGCAAGAGATACAAAGAGAAATTCCATTCCAAACAAATGTCAAGAGTATAAAGTATTTGGGAATCCAGCTACCAAAGAAAAGTCAGGAATTATGTGAGCAAAATTATAAAACTCTTGCCACAAAATAAAGTCAGATTTAAATAATTGGAAAGACATTCAGTGCTCATGGATAAGCTGAGCAAATATAATAAAGATGACAATACTCCCCTAACTAATCTATTTATTTAGTGCTATACCAATCAGACTATTTTAATGAACTAGAAAAAATAACAACAAAATTCATATGGAAGAATAAAAGGTCAAGAAATTCAAGGGAATTAATGAAAAAAAAGTCAGATGATGGTGGTCTTGCTATACCTGACCTAAAGCTATATTATAAAGCAGCAGTCACAAAAAGCATTTGGTATTGGCTAAGAAATAGACTAGTCGATCAGTGGAACAGATTAGGTACACAGGACAAAATAGAGTACAACTATAGCAATCTAGTGTTTGACAAACCCAATGATACCAACATTTTGGATAAGAATTCATTATTTGAAAGAAAAAAAAACTGTTGGGAAAACTGGAATTAGTATGGCAGAAATTAGATATGGACCCACACTTAACACCATATACCAAGATAAGATCAAAATGGGTCCAAGATTTAGGCATAAAGAATATGGTCATAAATCAATTAGAGGAACAGAGGATTGTCTACCTCTCAGACCTGTGGAGGAGGAAGGAATTTATGACCAAAGGAGAACTAGAGATCATTATTGGTCACAAAATAGAAGATTTTGATTACATCAAATTAAAAAGCTTTTGTACAAACAAAACTAATGCAAACAAGATTAGAAAGGAAATAACAAATTGGGAAAATATTGTTAAAGTTAAAGATTCTGATAAAGGCCTCCTTTCCAAAATCTATTGAGAACTGATCTTAATTGAAAAGAAATCAAACCATTCTCCAATTGATAAATGGTCAAAGTATATGAACAGGCAATTTTCAGATGATGAAATGGAAATTATATCCATTCATATGAAAGAGTGTTCCAAATCTCTACTGATCAGAGAAATGCAAATTAAGAGAACTCTGAGATACCACTACACACCTGTCAGATTGGCTAAGATGACAGAAACAAATAATGATGAATGTTGGAGGGGATGTGGGAAAACTGGGACACTAATGCATTGTTGGTGGAGTTCTGAAATAATCCAGCCATTCTGGAGAGCAATTTGAAACTATGCACAAAAAGTTATCCAAATGTGAATACCCTTTGCTCCAGCAGTGCTACTATTGGTCTTATATCCCAAAGAAATACTAAAGATGAGAAAGGGACCTGTATGTGCCAAAATGTTTGTGGCAGCTCTTTTTGTAGTGGCTAGAAACTGGAAAATGAATGGATGCCCTTCAATTGGAGAATGGTTGGGTAAATTATGGTATATGAATGTTATGGAATAATATTGCTCTGTAAGAAATGACCAGCAGGAGGAATTCAGAAAGGCTTGGAGAGACTTACACCAACTGATGCTGAGTGAAATATATAGAACCAGAAGATTGCTGTACACTTCAACAACAATACTGTATGAAGATATATTCTGATGGAACGATGTCTTCACCATAAAGAAGATCCAACTCACTTCCAGTTGATCAGTGATGGACAGAATCAGCTACACTCAGAGAAGGAACACTGGGAATTGAATGTAAACTGTTAGCACTACTGTCTTTCTACCCATGTTACTTATGCATTCAGAATCCCAAATCTTAACGTGCAACAAGAAAATTGGATTTACACGCATATATTGTATCTAGGTTATACTGTAACACATTTAATATGTATGGGATTGCCTGTCATCTGGGGGAGGGAGTAGAGGGAAGGAGGGGAAACTTTGGAAAAATGAATACAAGGGATAATGTTATTGAAAAAAATTACTCATGCATATGTACTGTCAAAAAATTTTATAAATATAAAATTTTAAAAAAATAAAAATATAGGTTAAGGAGATAGGCATATTTAGGGATAATAATATAGTGGTTATAAATTACAAGAGTCAAAGAGGCATTTACAATAGAAAGTAACAAATCTACACTGGTATTTCAATACAAAATATGAAAATGGTCTCAGATAAAGGTGATTTATTTATGCAGAACGGCTAGTAGTTAGCAGTAGAGAAAATAGAACTAAAATTTTAGAGCTTGAAGAGGATTTGGGATCATCAAATCCAATTCCCTCACTTCAATGATGAGAAAATTGAGAGAGTCAAAAGATGAAGAGACTTCTCCAAATTCATAGGGAAAATTTTCTCAACTCCGAATCTAAGGGTATATAGATTATATCACACTTCTTCAGCTTTCTGAGGCAAAGATGGAAACAAAGTCTATAGTCAAAGTCACACTAAAAATGGCAAAACAGAAAGGAATGATATGAACTTGTGCAAATAAACTGCTGTATTTTGGCACATTTGTTGCAATAACAATTAGAAGAAGATTGATTTCCAATGCAAGAAATATTTTCAATTACATTGAGGAGGGCACTAGCCTTTCTGACATTTGAAGGTTGTCTGCAGCCAATTAAAAAAAAATGTGAGGGGAAAGGGGAGCATGTTTCGTTGTCTAGCATTTAGTTGGCAGTAGTATAGCTGAGTATCTTGATAAGAAAAAGATCATGAAAGCCAGATGAAATAACTTTTAAGCAGAACAGTGCAGCTCAGTCGCCAAGCTACTAAGGTAGTTTTCCAGATACTTGTGTGCATGTGCATGTTTGTGTGTGTATAAGTGTAAGTGTGTGTGTGTGTGTGCACATGTGTGTTTTTAGATTTTCCTAGAAAGATGTGAACTAAGCTCTGCTGAAATTCTCCAAGAATTATTAGGCACAGAAAACACTTAGGGATTAGCAGATGGAATCTTATAGGATAGTAGACCATTGGAGGAATCCAGGGCAAAGCTAGTTTCCTAATTACCTTTACTAAAAACTCCAAATGGAGTTATCACCTCACTAATTTCAAATTTCTAATATCTCTGGTTTAGCCATACTCAAGACAAGGCAGAAAGACTTAGAAGTTTTCATTAAGAATACATGAGACCTTGTGATGGACAAAACTTACTGGTCTACCCTCTTCTGTTTCTTATTTGCCATCTTATGTGATCTAGCTCTTTTCTTCCACTTTGTTAAGACTAGAATGCTCTGCTTTCTCTACTCCCCCTACTGACTTCTCTAACTTTCATTAGTTAGTACATTCAGAGCACTGTGTTAAGCATGGAGGGAGATAAGCTTAGAATAGACATTGTTTCTGCCCTTATAGTGCTTAAAGTTCAATACTGTGATAAGTTATAAATGTAAGCCAGTACTATAGAATACCCAATATTACATATAGGATACGAAAGTGATAAATGAGCTTCAAGGCAGAGCTATTTAAGAAGTGGCATTTGTTTAGCATACTTTAAAAGCATTTTAAAACATATTAATCACATTCTAAAAAGCAGGGGGAAAAAAAGGAGAAAAAAAATCTAAACAAAAGGCAAAGTATGAGGAAATTAAGAGAGAAAGTGGGAGTCATGTTTGGAAGTCATAGATTAATTTAATTATATTTTAATACAGAATATGAATGAGAGCAATACAGAGAGCTTAGATTTTTATAGCCTTTTATGTATAGTTTCATTTCATTTGAGCTCAACCATATAAGGTAAATATTATGAGTATTATTGCTCTCATTTTACAAATGAAGAAACTGAGGATTAAAGAAGTAAAATGACTTACTCAAAAAAAACCTGACAGGATTTCAAGAAATTTTATACTTCCTCTGTGATTTCTTATGCTAAAAATTTCCTGAACTGAGGAGTTAAATGACTTGTCCATCATTACAGAGCAAGTATGTATCAAAATTCAGTTCTTCCTAGTTGAGGGAAGAGTATGCTAGCATTCTTAGCTCTCCATCTCTCTCTATTTCTCTCTTTCTGTTTCTCTGACTCTGACTCTGTCTGTCTCTCTCTCTCTCTGTCTCATTCTGTCTTTCTCTCTCTTCCCTCCTCTTCTTCCCTCTTCAACCATCCATTCATCTCTCAATCCTTCCTTCATTTGGAAAACTCCTGATATGAGACCACCATCCTTGAGAATTGTTTGGGGGTAAAAACAGGTTAAATAGTTTCCCCGGATATCACAGCTAATGTCAGTCATAGGGCTTAAACCCATCATAGCCTAAAGAGCATCCACTGTATTTATTCAGATGGAAAGAAGGAAGGAAGAAACAACAAAAGAATGACAGAAAGAAAGGAAGAAAGATGCATTTTTTCTCATCTCTACTCTTTATTTTTATCCATTTTCTTCTTGTTCTGTCTACAACATGTATGATTTTAGACTACTAAAGGATTTAAGGATTTTCTGTGTATAAAATTTGGGAGGAAAAACCTATCCATGTTCAGATAAATATTTTTGTCCAACTTCACTGAGTTATCTTCAAGATGAATTTGAACCCTCTTTTGGTTTGTGTGGTTTAGGATATGTTCACTATATGCCCAAAATGTATACATATATAGGAAGACAAGATATATAAATTTAAAAAAAAACTGAATATAGAAATTTAGGATAAATGGCTTTACCTATATCATAACAAATGTAAATCATACTCAAGGTCATGGCATGAATAGAGAATAGAAATAGGTTTAGGAAAAATTTATATACATTTTTAGATAGTAGATTCCTCCAATAATGTCGTTATAATCAACAGTTAAGCTGGTTAAAAACAACGCATGAAGACTACTAAGGCACAAAGGGGTCATTATGTATACTGGAGAAAATCATAGATTTCTGGATTATTGAAGTAGAGTAATTATAAGTTGTTAAGAGCATTTTCTTTATCAACATTTTGCTGAAAGCAAGTGCATTGTAAGATTCTGTATTAGAGATATTGTTTTATACCTTAATTGCTGGACATTATGGGGAAAAAGTTAAATTTTCTCTGCCACATTCAGGAGAGAACTCAGAACTAAAAAAGCTTTGCAGCAGTTCTCTTTAAACTATTTGTCCTTTTCTCTTTCATCTGACTTGGAACCATTCATGGTAAGTAAGCTGGTGCCAAAGGTATGGAAAATCTGAATTATAATTCTCAACATTATCAGCAACAATAGAAATGAAATATTGAGATTTGATTATGTGGAGAGGACTAGAAGAGCAAAATGGCACTGCAAAATGAAATCTTGAACTAGTAGTCAGGAGTTCTATCTGAACGTAGAACCTGAGTTCTATCTTCAATTCTTACACAAACTTTCTGTGTCACGGTAACCCATGGGGCATACTCCCAAATGAATTGTGTATAGTGTGATTTTTCAATTTTTCACATTACTTCAGATAAAATTATCAATGCATGTAAACTTTCCCAGTTCTAGAGCATGCAATTATATATTCAACAATGCAAAATCAACTCTTCTAGAAACAAAACATTGATCTGATTCCAAATGTCCCAGTAAGTGTGTCCTTCTATCCAGCCAAAGGTCATATGTCTCTCTCCATGGTGGCATCCTGATAAGATTCCTGCACAATGATAACATTCTGCACAAATCTCAGGCAAAAACAAATAGGTTAAATGCATGAATACAAAAAATGTAGGAGTCTACCCTTGTTGCACACATATAGTAGACTAATTACTAGAGTCTCTGGTATATTTTTGAAGTTATGGCTAAGCATATTTACAAGTTAGATAAAATTACTTGTTGTTTCTCACCTAGGTTTATGATGACAGAAAACTATCAATCAAAAATTTAGTTTCCTAACATCCATACAAGTGTTAGTCAGTTGTTTACTACTCTTGAGGAATATACATGTTTCCTAATAGGTTATCAGTTATTAAACAGATTTGGGGAAGACTTACACTATTGCCAAACTCTACTCAAATACTTGTATTAGAGAAAGAAAAATTACATAACTACTTGGTTACAAAATGAAGGTTTAAAACAAAAGAATTGCAAATGCTAAATTAACATACTTATTACAACTATGAAGTGACAGATTAAGGACTACTAGTCCCAAAACATATATGTGATTTCCAACTTGCCTCCATAGAGATTTTTTCCCCTCGGATGAGACAAGTGACTCTCTATCTTAGTTACACTTAGATATTTCACTGAGATGAAAAATTCTCTAGATTGGCTCATATTTTCTAATATTTTTAAGTTCTTTGATTTCTTTTTTTGTTATTTAGTGTTATGAACTGGTTCATTTCTTCTTAATTTTGTGATAAATTTTTGTGTAACATTTAGCAGGATTTAGTCAGTCCTTAGGATATAAGCTTGGAGTAACCCTTGTACTTAAAGGAATCATTTAAGGATAGTGACTAGGTAACCAATTTGAACCTAAAAATCAATTCTTCTAGAGTAATGATATTGGGATGGGGAGGCATACATATCTCTTTTCAATCTGATATGCCCTACTCTGAGGAGAGCAAAACAGTCATTCTAGTTTCCCCTAAGTCTTGGTCCCTTCTAGGAACAAATCACAGTTTATATTGGAGAAAGGCTGATGATCTTCTTGATATATTTAATCAGGCCTCCCTGTAAACCAAATTTAAACAACCCATGTGAATATATATAACATATCTGAGTGACATGCACACTTTATATTTATAACAGGCAGTATGACAAATGATAGAAATAGAAAGAAAGCTTGGAAAAGTCACCATCTAGGAGTTTACTTTCTAATGAAAGAAACAACATGTAAATAAGCAAGTATGTATAAGATATACACCATATGAATTGAGCATCTCAGAGGGAAAAGCACTAAAAACTGGAGAGACTGGGAAAGGTCTTTTATAGCTCTAACATTTGAAGAATCTGAGAAAAACCAATTCAATTTCTTCTAAATTGAAGGTGCTTCCCGATAGCAGAGAGCAATATGAGACTAGAGAAAGCTGAGAGAAGTCAGCTTTCATGAAGAATTTTGACATAGATAAGAAGTGGCTAGAATGCACCCTGGAGCCTATGATAACTTCGGAGTGTTTTAATGAAATGACAACTCTTGTTTTGTAAAGCTACTAATGGGTTGACAAGAGAATCATAGCTTCCATAGAAGCACACTAGCAGCTCCAATGAGTCTTTAACTTATTCACTGAGCCTGTCATATCCTCAGAATGCATGTTAGGAGCTGTATTCGACCAAATTCTTAATAAATTCAATAATCTTTTTACTAAATGTATTATCAATGCTCAGCCATGGTCTTGCAGGATGGTATTACTTAGATTACTTAATTAATCAATTAGAGGCAGCCCAATTGTTTCAAGTGAGTAGGAAAAAGAGACTATGCACTAATTGGTAGTAGTTCTTTTGGATTAGGATAAGGGCAACAGGCTTTACTGAGATGAAATTATTAAATTCAAATAAGTGTTTCAAATAAAAGTCCACCACAAAACTTTTGTTCAAAGGATTAGAAAAATAATTAAATAAAAACTTGGCCTTTCCTAATTGTTATCTATTGCCTGCTTCACAAAATAGGGTTGTACTTTTGCAAAGGGGGACTCAATGAGACTTTTCCCAATAATCAAAAGGCAAAAAATAGGGGTCTCTAAGCTTACAGTCAAAGTTTCAGTGTCTTCCTGTACTCTTAGATGACGGACAAGAGAATTTAAACTAATCTGTTAAAATAGTATTTGCTATGCAAATTTCCACTGGCCTATTGAACAAGGACTCAAAATGAGAGATTTTTTTTTACAAGCAAAAGGGGCATAATAAAATAATTTCAATATTGAAAGGCTGTAGAGTATCATTAAAAAAAGACACAAAAGTTAGTCAGAATATTTCATCTTAAGTCACAACTATTTGCAAGTTACTATCTCTGACTATCTGTTTCCTTAACTAGAAAATGAAGGCATTACTATTTACACTATGTATCCAATGGAATTATTGTTAATAATGTTTTACAGAGTTTTAAATATGTTAGATGTAAGATGTCATTCCCATCATTGTTATCATCAGTGGAGGGAGAGATCTAATAATACATTCTAGATCATTTTCTTTGGTCAAGTTCTTTTTAATATTTTTACTCATCCCATCTTTCCAATCTTCCACCTTGTTCCCTGACCCATACTCTTCAATCCAGTGTTACTTGTCTCCTTGCAGTTCCCCAAACAAGAAATTTCATCTCTATACTCAAGACCTTTTATTTGGCTGTTCCTCATGCATCTCATCTCACCTCTCCTCATCTCTATTTGTTGAATTTCCTAGTCTTTCAAACCTCAATTAAAATCCTATCTTTTATAAGAATCTTTTTCTGATCCCTCTAATGCTAGTACTTTCCTTAAGTAAATTATTTCCTATGTTTCCTATATATACCTGTTTTTTATAAATATTTGTTTGCTTGTTTTACCCATTAGATTAAGAGCCTTTTGCAATATGACTGTCTTCTGCTTCTCTTCTGTATACCCAGTGTTTTGCATAAATACTGCACATAGTAGGTATTTAATAATTGTTTATTGATTAATTGACCAAATGATCAGTAACTTCAATGAAAGAAAATGATGGCATACATACTAAATTTACAGATAAACTAATGGAGGGGAAAGTTACTATATATATATATATATATATATATATATATATATATATATATATATATATATATATGTATATATATATATATATATATATATATATATATATATATATATATATATAAATATATACAATATACTGGATAAAATAATGAATATCCCAAAAGAGCTCCACAAAATATGGACTGAGGCTAATAATATTAAAAATAGGATATAAAAATTTTGAGTATTATACCTAACCTCACAAAAATCAATAGTAAAGTTACAGTATTGTACAAGTATAGTATTGAGGGAATATAGTCAGGTAATTCATGTGAAAAATGTCTGGTAGTTTTCACTGTGCTACCGGCATGGTAAAAGTAAACATTGTAACATGGTAGCCTGAAAAACTACTGTTTCAAATTCTGTCACTTCTCTGATCTCAGTTTCCTCATTTATAAAATGAGGATTATGTATTAAATGGATTCTACATTTCCTTTGAACTCTAGATCTAAGATATCATGATCTAAAGTTACATTAAGAATACAAATAAATGATATCAAGATAATGCTTTATTGTTCACATAGGTTATAAAGTATATAATTAGCTAATTATTGTATATAATATGCTATATTTTGTGAAGTACAATTTCATTTGAGACTAACAGTAATTCTGTATAATAAATATACAGACATTATTATTATTACTTTACAAAAAGCCTTATATAGAGGTTAAGTTAATTTTCTAACTTTCTTTTTTTCTTTATTTCTTACTTCATGTCCAATGTTTTCTTCACAATGTTAATGTTCATAGTGAAAGAGTTTGATACAACTACTATATTCTACTCTGCTCCAAGTATCTCTGGTTTACTGTGCTTAGTTCTGAGGATCTTAATTTAAATATTATAAGTATAAATTGCAACCCAGTCCAAAGTCTCACAAATTCTTCATTGAAGGAATTATGAAATATTATTCTCCTATAGGAGAAATTCATTTTAATAATCTTAGCCATAATGAAATCAGGGTATGGTAGCTTTAGAAAAGTGATTAGGCAACATCTGGTATAATGTCTTCTCTTAAAGAGAGGGAAAATAAGACCCAGAAATGTAAATGTCCTCATCTGAGATCATAGAGATCATTGGTGGCAGATCTGGAATTGAAACTGAATTATTGCTTCTAAATGCATGATTCGTTGCATTTCAATATCTAAAATAACATATAATCATTACAGAGGTTCCTAATGAGAGCCCTTAAGCCCTGCAATGTCCTTAGACCCAAGGAAAAAAAAATGAAGCTTCTTTTAGCTTCCTTTCAGAAAACTTCTTTTCAAAAATTCCAATATGGCACAAGGGAAACCTCACAATGCTTGGTTCTTTCTGGGTTGTCTCTGTTATAACCAATTTTATCACCTTAGTATAAGCAGCTGTAGTAATGTAAAATATAAATAGAAATTAAAGTAAAATGGCCAGGATTCCAATTTGGACAAATCACTTAACCTCCCAGGGCCTCTACTTCCTCATTGATTAAAAATGACAATGTTGAACAATCTCTAGGGTCATATCCAGCTGTAGATCCTATGATTGTCTTTTCCAGTTCTAAAATTCACTCAGTTGCCTATGTTACATCCTTCCTTCCTTTGTGCTTCTGGTTATGTGCCTACTTGAGCAACTACAGGGAAAAACATATAAAACAAATTGGTCTCTGTTTCATAACATACAACTTTTAGTTAAAGAAGGATTGGGGAAAGGGGATTTCCTTGTTACCTTCAAATTGGTCTAGCAATCTCAACTTGCAGTGCAAATGCCTTCGAAATCCCCTCAGCATGCTTTTTAATATCCAAACACTATGAATCAATCCTGTCATTATGGCACGTATGTTCCCACTTATATATCATGTTGGTCCAAATATAAAGCACATTTAAATATAGCCAATGCTTGTAAAATAATTTCCTTTCCAAAGGAAGAGAAATGGAGGAGACAAGCATGGAGAGAGGGAGAGAGAAGAAGAAAAAGAAATGGATGGAGAAAGAAAGATAGACAGAGACAGAAACAGACAGAAAAAGACAGGCAGAGAAACAGAAAAAGGGGAAGAGAGAGAGAGAGAGAGAGAGAGAGAGAGAGAGAGAGAGAGAGAGAGAGAGAGAGAGAGAGAGAGTGAGAGAGAGAGAGAAAGAGAGAGAGAGAGAGAGAGAGAGAGAAAGAGAGGGAGAGAGAGAGGGGAAAGGAGGGAGGGAGAGAGATTTTATAGAAGCCAAACTTGAGGGGAAAGCACTGCATTTATTGACACCACATGGTATTTCTCTGTTATCACAGCCTGCATAGTCCAGAAGAGCTACTAAATAAGAGAAGGAATTCGAGGTGAGGCTAGGGGTATAGGAGAAAACATTTTACCTAATATATTTTCAATAAACAAAAGCATTGGCATTTATAGTTATCAAGACATGCAGTTGCAGTAGAGCAAGGAGGAAAAAGCTTTTCTAATCCACCAAAATGTCTATTTTCTTCCAACACAAATAATTGGATTACATATCCGATTAAATCAGAAAATGGGAAAAATCTTTGGATGTTCAACACCCTGAGTTTGCTAACTTAACCTACTACCTTACTGACAACTGGTAATATAGCAATTAGTGCCAGCAAAACTATATTTGCTTATAGACCTAATTAGAGATCAAGAGAGTGGTTCATTTTTGATAATTACATGGCCGTGGCCCATCTATCAACCATTGTTAAATTGTTGTTATATTAATGTAAAGCTTATAATCACTGCTGTTCTAAATTGAATAAAATGTTCTTGCCAATTCTCCAGTGCAATTAATTTACATAAAAGCCTCTGGAACCAAAATTAAAATGATATACATCTCTGCAAAGGCTTCAGTTAAAACAAAGCTAAGTAATAAGGAAATCATACATCTTTCCCCCCTGAATTTTTATGTTTACCCAAGTTAATGGCCAAACAATCGTTAAAATGGACCTAAAACTAATTTAGAATTGTTATAGTTGTACCTCATTTGCTATGTTCTGTGATTTATTATTCAAAACATTAATATTTTAAATTCCTTGTTCCAGAGTCAGGGGAGATTCCAGACAATGAAGATGGGGGTCAGGAGTTCACTTTACTTCCAGTAATCTGCATATAAATCACATTCATCTTGTTCAGGCAATTGATATTGGCTGTGAAGAACTGATGATCAGGTGCAGGATGGCCTTGTGCTTTGGCCTGTTTAAACTAACAAGCTAAAATAAAAACTGGGTGTCTCATCCTCAGAAGAGTTGTCCAAGGTTGATGGGCAAGAAAATTTACAAATGTTATCTGATCTAAGCCAAGCCAATAAGAATACATTAAGCACCTATTGTATACAAACCATTATGCTAAGCATTGAGAATAGAGAGACAAATGTTAAATTTCATTATTCCCACATTAAAAAATGTAATTTAGAAACTTTGCTTTCACATAATGAATTTTTAACATAATACAATCCACCCTCTTCTCTCACCTCACTTTTGCCCATCTCTTATATCAAACAATAAAAAGAGCAAAGAATTTATTTTTTTATATTTTAATAGTTTTTACTTACTAGATATATGCATGGGTAATTTTACAACATTGACAATTGCCAAACCTTTTGTTCTAATTTTTCCCCTCCTTCCCCCCCCCCAGATGACAGGTTGACCAATACATATTAAATATGTTAAAGTATAAATTAAATATAATATGTGTATACATGTCCAAACAGTTGTTTTGCTATACAAAAAGAATCAGACTTTGAAATAGTGTACAATTAGCCTATGAAGGAAATCCAAAATGCAGGCAGACAAAATTAGAAGGATTGGGAATTCTATGTAGTGGTTCATAATCATCTCCTACAGATCTTTTTTGCTGGGTGTAGCTGGTTCAGTTCATTATTGAAGAGCACAGAATTTAAGTGTTACTCAAAGGATGGAATATGTAAACAGATCAATAAATATATACATAATCAGAAGACTAAGAACAAACAATCAGGGAAATCAGGACTGGCTTCTAGTAGATGTTCCACAGGAGCAAAATTTTAAATACAATAACTTAGGGAATTTAAAGGATAGTGGGAAGAGAGTACATTCTAGGTATAAGTGACATCTTATGCAGATATAGTGTCTGGACATGGGATGCAATGTTTTAGGATGAGAAAATAGGACAATTTGACTTAGAATGAATGGGAAGAGTATATAATACATTTCTATGGTTAAACTAGAGTCAGATTTGTTAGAAGTTTTAAATGACAAGAGGAAGATTTTTGTATTTTATCCAAGAAGCCATATGGTTATTGATCAGGGAAATAACAATCAGATATATGCACTAGAAAATATATTTTGGCAGGGCTTGTAGAGAAAGGGTTAGAACATTAGATAGTGTAAGTCAGAAATCAATTAGAGATTCTTTTATGATTTTACCAAATTTCAACAATCTAACAAAGGGAGCTATAGGCTATATTTCCAGCTTAATCAGTGAACTAGCCTATATTATATATTTTTTTCTCTGCATCTTGACCTCTGGCATAGAGTTTGAGAACTTCAAAAATCTAATAATGTAGTCCTCCAACATACTCAAGTCTGGCAAACTCTATCTCCATTTTATTCACATTGGGATGATTCTCAGTGATGAAATTTCACTACAAAAGTCCACTTCTTCCATTTGATTTCTTTCAAGTTATTCAAATTAAACTTGATTTTTAATCTCATTATGATCTCTGGTCTTTTAGTCCTCTTCATATTCTTCTATATCTCCCCAATTATGGCTTTCTTGAATAAATTAACTAATAGTATTTATTAAGAACATATGATGTGTCTAGAATTATATGTTGCATAGCAGCAATATAAAAACAAAACTGAGGCAGTTCCCACCATAAAGGATTATATTCTGATAGAATTATATCTTTTTCTTTTTAATTTGTATGTCCAGCAATTAGCATAGTACTCATTTACAAAGAAAAATAATGATCAGAGAAAGAAGTTTTAGTCAAAGAAATCAAGGGGATGGTGCATGCCCTTTCTGGAAGCAATAGTAGCATTGATTCTATTATGCTTCCAAAAGCAAAAAGTTGAAGGTAGTAAAAAGAATAGGACAGAGTAGATCACAAGAACCTGACTGGATATGCTATGAGGGATTAGTTAGTCTATTCTGTAGAAAACTGTGAATTTGGTGGAAAATGGCAATTTATTCCTGTACTCAGGAATAGCATGAACAAGCACATACATAATTTAGTAGCATTTTATGATTCTTAATCTACCTTTTTCATATTATATCTATTTCACTTAATCCATCACTAACCTGTTGTTTCTCATCTTCTGCTAATCACTATCAGATTTTCCCTTATCTGTCCTCTGTCCCACTGTCTCTTCTCATATCTTCTCTTCTGCACCACTCTCCTTGCCTCTCCTCCATACTCCTCTCCCCTACTTTTCTTTTTCCATTCTCCTTTCCTCTCCTCTCTCTTCTTCTTCTTCTTCTTCTTTACCTCTTCCTTCTTTTCCCCTTTCTTCCCTTCTTCTCTCCTATCCTGCTCCTATAATTTGAAGTCTCCCAGACCCTTACTTCTATCCAGTAACTATTCAATGTTTAGGGATTTAGGGATTCCCCGGCAAGTCTCTCTCTCTCTCTCTCTCTCTCTCTCTCTCTCTCTCTCTCTCTCTCTCTCTCTCTCTCTCTCTCTCTCTCTCTCTCTCTCTCTCTCTCTCTCCTCAGAGCTGCCAATTCTATCATTTGTCCTTTTTTAAGGTTCATAAGGCCTACTTCCTACTTGATTGAGATAAGGCCATTGTCTCTCTTTATTCTTCAAAGCTGAAGTTTTTAACCCCTTTCCTCTCCTGTCTTAAAGAATGAAATAGTCTTTCTTCCCAGTAAGCTTTATTTCCCTCCATATATCCTTGATTCTAATGCTTCCCAAGAAGGCACAGTAGTTAAAGTGTTGGAATTATTTCAGGAAGTTCTGAAGCTGAATCTTTCTACTTACCAGTTGTATAGGCCTGGCAAGCCAGTTGTCATTTCTGGGTTTTAATTTTTTATCTATAAAATGAGGGGGTTGCATTTGGTGGCTTTTAAGGTCCCTTCCAATTTGTTCTTAGCATTATTTCTCCTATCCTATGATATTCCCATAAGTCATATATTATATCTATTATCAAATATATTTTCAATCTCTATTTACTTCACATGATTGCCATACAAACCTGTTCATTTTCAGGTTTCTCAATTTTTAAGAAGTTTCTACTGTGACCTTTCTATATCTTTCAACTGCTTTTTATCCTTTTTTCCTTCTCCTCATTGACAACTTGAAAAAGTTGTCTAAAACTTTTGTCTCTACTGCTTAACTTCCCATTCCTTCCTCTAACCCAGAGAATATTGCTTCTATTCCAATAATTTTACTGGTATTAACCTTCTAAAGGTCATCAATTACCTTCTAATTGTTAAATTCAAAAGACCTTTTCTTTCAGTCCTCATCCTACATTACTTGACCTTTCTACTGTTTTTGGCAAATGACCACCACATCCTTATAGATATAATGTCTTCCTTTTCCTTCAGAGAAATAACACTTCTCTCTCTTCCTCTCCCTCTAAATACACTTACATTGGCTCTTAAGAATTCCTGAAATTTGCATATTCTTGAGTATCCAATTCTTACTATTTGTCTCTTCTTTTTCTGCATATCCTTCCATGAGAATCTCCTTCACTCTTACAGATTACATTAGTATTTCTACACAAAAGACTCCCATTCATATAATTCCAGCTTTGACCTTTCTTCTTAACTAGACATCAGACATATTCATCAGGAAGGTACACAGTCACCTCAAACTAAATATGGTGAAAACTATACACTTTATCTTTATTTCCAAACCTATTCATGCTTCTGAATTTCCTTTTTCAAAATTTGTTACACAATTCACCTAGTCACTCATTTTGAGACCTTGGTGTAAGCTTTGATTTTCTTCCTTCTGCCTTATCTATTTTATACAATAAATTGTCAAGGCATACAATTTATATGGTTTCAATATCTCTATGTTCATGTGAAAGTGGTTTTAGGTAACCAAAATCTTAGCATATTTTCTCTTCTAATCCTACCATTGTACTATATATATATATATATATATATATATATATATATATATATATATATATATATATAACTATCATTTCAACAGGATAGAAATAGAAAGGATTGAGACACCCAAATTTTTTATTTCAAAGGTGAGGAAGCTAAATATAGCAGTGATTTGTCCAAGTACATACAGAGTCAGCAGTAGAGACAAGAACAAAACTTGGCACTCTTGACACCCACTATAAGTCTCCTTGCCTGAATATCTCAAAAAGAATTCTCCGATTTCTATTCAGCTTCCTTTCTTTCTTCAGGTTTTTGCTTAGAACAAAGGTAAGTCAAATTGAAATGACCACTTTATGATATATTAGGATACCTAAAGGTTTTATCATGACTTAGAAAATTATATTAACATAATTTATATTCTATTTATTTTAACTTTTTTTGGTTAAATATCTTTCAATTGCAATTTCATCTAGTCTTTCACTGGGAATGATACTGGGCTAACCACAACCAATTATTTGGCAGTATGCTTAAAATGCCATCATAGTGCATATGTTGGACTGGGCCACTTTAGTGTTTGATAGATCACCTAAAAGTCATTCTTCCCCTCTCCCTCAACTGGGAGAGTCTCAAAAAATAAACAGGGCTTCCATTCCTACATATGATCATGTATTCTAGGTTATCACATAGAAAATTGGATTATAACAAAAGTACTGGCTACTTCCATCTAGCCATAGTGACAGTTCTTGAATACCCTAATTGTCAATTGTCTAGACTTAAATGTCTAGACTTATAATGTAGAATAAACTTTTAAAATGTGACCTGTAAATAGTTTTTTTTTTTCCAGAGATCTAATTTTTATTTTTAGTTTTTTGTTTTTGTTTTTTACTTTTTAAAATACATGCAAAGATAGTTTTCAACATTCACCAAAAACTTGTAGTCTAAAAATTTCTACCTTCTTCCCCCCTTCCCTAAACAACAAGTAATCCAATATATGTTAGAAAGGTACAATTCTTCTCATGCTACACAATAAAAATCAGTTCATCAGGAAGGGGAAACACGAGAAAGAAGAAAAAAAAAAAGCAAGTAAATGACAACAAAAACAAAAAAGGTGAACATACTATGCTTTGATTCACATTCAGTGTCCATCATTATCTCTCTGGATGAAGATGGCTCTTTCCATCACAAGTCTATTAGAATTGCCTTCAGTATCTTTTATATTTTAGAAATGAAGCATTTATCAGAAACACTGGATGTAAATTGTTTCCCCAGCTTTTTGTTTTTCTTCTAATCTTGACTACTTGACTACATACATGGTTGGTTTTGTTTTGTTTTGTTTTGTTTTGTTTTTGACCAGAACCTTTTAATTTAATATACTCAAAATTACAAATTTGAGCTTCTGAATGTTCTTTAGTTCTTATTTGGCCATAAATTCCTCCCTTCTCCACAGATCTGAAAGGTAAATTATCCTTCATTCTCTTAATTTACTTTTACTGTCACTTTATATCTAAATCATGAATCCATTTTGACCTTATTTTGGTATGAGATGTTAGAGGTTGGTCATTACTGAGTGTCTGCTGTACTATTTTCCAGGTTTCCCAGCAATTTTAATCAAATTATGTGTTCTTATTCCAGAAGCTGGAGTCTTTGGGTTTATTAAATGTTATATTACTATAGTCATTTACTATTGTGTCTTGTGAACCTAACATACTTCACTATTCACTATTCTATTTCTTAGTCAGTACCAAATAGTTTTGATGGATGACTGCTACTTCATAAAATGGTTTTAGGTCAGATATCTAATTATTAAACATTTACTGGCAACCCCTGTAGCTAATGAATATATTTGGCTTAGTTAAGCCTCTATATAGGCTTTGAACTGATTTTTCTATGCTTGTTTCTATATCTGAGCTTAGAAGACTCACCATTAATGTGGGGTTATCTGATCAAATATATGTACTATTGAGGAATTTGTGAATTTCAGAGTTTCACCTCTTCCACTTCATTGAAAAGTGAGAGGGAAGGAGTAAGCTAAGGGGAAGGGAATACAGAAATTGTGAGGAAAAGGGGTAAAATAAGGGGAGAAACTTTAAGGTGGGGGAGGGATACTAAAAAGGGAGGGCTGTGAAAAGCAAGTGGTATTCACAAGTTTAATGCTGGGTAGGGGGGTAAGAGGGAAGGAAAGGGGAAAAGCATAAGTAGTGGTTAATAGGATGGCAAGCAATATAGAATTAGTCATTCGAACCATAAACATGAATGGGGCAAACTGCCTCAAAAAGAGGAAGCAGTTAGCAGACTGGATTAAAAGTCAGAATCCTACTATATGTTGTTTACAGGAAACAAATCTGAAACAGGGTGATACATTCAAACTAAAAGTAAAAGGGTGGAGCAGAATCTACTTTGCTTCAGGCAAAGCTAAAAAAGCAGGGTAGCCATCCTCATCTCAGATCAAGCAAAAACAAAAATTGATCTAATTAAAAGAGATAAGGAAGAGCATTATATCCTGCTAAAGGGCAGCATCAATAGTGAAGCAGTATCAATATTAAACATATATGCACCAAGTGGTGCAGCATCTAAATTCTTAAAAGAGAAATTAAAAGAGCTGCAAGAAGAAATAGACAGCAAAACTATAATAGTGGGAGATCTCAACCTTGCATTCTCAGAATTAGATAAATCAAACCAAAAAATAAATAAGAAAGAAGTCAAAGAGGTAAATAGAATACTAGAAAAGTTTGATATGATAGATCTTTGGTGAAAGCTAAATGGAGACAGAAAGGAATATACTTTATTCTCAGCAGTTCATGGAACCTATACAAAAATTGACCATATACGAGGGCATAAAAACCTCAAAATCAAATGCAGTCAGGCAGAAATAGTAAATGCATCCTTTTCAGACCACAATGCAATCAAAATTACATTTAATAAAAAGCCAGGGGAAAATAGACAAAAAAATAATTGGAAACTAAATAATCTTATACTAAAGAATGATTGTGTAAAACAGCAAATCATAGACATAATTAATAACTTCACCCAAGAAAATGACAATAATGAGACATCATACCAAAATGTGTGGGATACAGCCAAAGCAGTGATAAGGGGAAGTTTTATATCTCTAGAGCCCTACTTGCATAAAATAGAGAAAGAGAGGGTCAACAAATTGGGCTTACAACTAAAATTGCTAGAAAAGGAACAAATTAAAAAACCCCAAACAAACACGAAACTTGAAATTCAAAAAATAAAAGGTGAGATTAATAAAATTGAAAGTAAAAAAACTATTGAATTAAATAATAAAACTAAGAGTTGGTTCTATGAAAAAAACCAACAAAATAGACAAACCCTTAGTAAACCTGATTAAAAAAAGGAAAGAGAATTTCAGAGTTTCAGAGGTTTTATATCATTCAAACAGAATTGAGTCATGGCAGAGGAAATTTCTGGATTGGAAATAGCCAGAAAAAAAGAAGGAGCACAACTAATACCTGGCCTAGTCATCAGCCATTGACTAATGTGGCACATTGCAGAGTAGAAATGTTCAGCACAGGAATGAGTTATCCAAGTATATACAGAATCAGCAAGAACACATCTAGGTTCTCTTGTCTCCCACTTCAAAAGTCCTTGCTTGGATATCTCAAACAGAATTCTCCTACTCCCTTTATTTTCCCTTCTTCCTTTACTCTCCCTCTCCTCAGGGTATTCCAAATAGCAGGAGTATCAAACTATAAATGAAATATGACCACCAAATGATAAATAAGAAATAGTCTCAAAAACAACTTTATGTTTTGATAAGTGAACGTTTCAATCACTTGGTTCATTATAGATTATTATTACTGCTGCTCTTTCTTTAGTCGGCTATTTTAAGTTCTCTGTCAAAATGGGCTTGTGTTTTATCTTTAACATGTGTCTTTTTGTGAAAAATAAATATCTCCCCTAAACCTGATTCCTGTTTTGCATTAAGTACATTTCTACTGTTCTTTTTTGAGAACACCTTGCTAAGGAGCCACAGGATGATTTAACCAAATCAGTGTAGCAATATTAATAAGATGAAGACATAAAGAAGGAAGTATAAGTCTTCTCAGAAGCAAAGCTTCCTCAAAAATGTACCAGGAATGATGTATAGATGCAAGTTAGAAGGACCTTTTTTATTGTATAGTGAATGGTTTACAATGCCCTAGTCTTTTGGCCCAGAAGCAAGCTTTTAATATTAGATATCTTTATCTCAAAATTATCATTCTGAGCCCCCTTTGTCATGCTTTTTTACTGTAAAAATCTTATTCAAGAAAGCAGCCAGTGAAACATAGAATGTCAGTTTCATTCTTCAATATAAGAGAGCACCACCACAGCTTCATCTCATGTAGCAAAATAACTAATAATCAATAGAAAACACTTCCCACCTGTCTTTACTATACACACCCCTAACCTTCCATGTTCCATCAGGAGACAACATTTTCCAAAACAACAATACTAAGAGGCTGTGGTTGAAAGAGGTACAAAAGAGAAGAAAAAAAAAAAATCTAGCATTTTTGATCAGCCAAAGAAGTGTATTTACTCACACCAACAGCTGACCTTTACTGAAAAGGACATCCTTAGAAAGGTGATATTCTTGCTAATGGTGAATTGCCATTCTGTTCCTGGCTTATAGGCCTGCTCATATATCCTGTTGGTGTATGAATGAATAGCCTTGAGCAATTTAGAATAGAATGGAAATTTACCTAATATTTGTCTTTCCCATTTGAATTTCTGTCTCTTCTTTGGCAATGTGACTTGGCCGAAAGCTCTCACATTTCTTTATAACTCCATATATAGTGAATGACCCAGGGACAGGCTTGAGGCACTGATCCTCTCAGATCACATATGACTACTATCATCTTACCCTCAATGAGACTTTTATATTAAACGAAGAACAGAAGGGGCTCTAAGGTGTCAGAATGTCTACATTCAAGTGTAGATCACAGGCTCAAAATCAGGGGAAAAAAAATATTTTCCCCAGGAAAGGAATCTTAGAAATGTTTGCTAGACATTTGAAGGAATATGTATAATCCAGGGGGAAAGGTTGCATGAAAACTATACAATTTAGAGTCCTCTATATGGAGGAGCTATTTGAATTACATGAAAGTCATTGAGTCAGGTGGATTGGATTCTTGTCCTACTTCTGCCTCTAACTTCTGTGAAACCCCACACAGATCATTTCTTATATTAAATTGGTGTTCCCAAACTTGTTAGTCAAGTACCCTGAGGAGCTATGGAGTTATTACAAGGATAAGTGATTCCATATACACCTCAAGAACTGGTCATTTTGCTCTCTCTTTAGCTCCATGAAAATATACAGTATGATATAATAAATAAAAAAGCAAAAATAACTTCAGGAGAATTAATAAATAATATAGTCAGAACAAATATACATATATACACATAAAGATACATACATATATACATACATTCATACACACCTATATATATGCATAATTTTTAGCTATTATTGTTATTGTGATTAATAATAGATAAACTGGTTTTAGTGGCTATTAGATTCATATCAGAGTTATTTTTTTGCTTTGGTTTCATTTGGGGTTTTTTTGTGGTTGTTGCAATACATTTTTCTCAATCGTTGGATATTTAATAATGCAATTGTTAGTATGTGGGAGTCAATGACATTTTTAATGTTACATAA
Organism: Sminthopsis crassicaudata; assembly: GCF_048593235.1. Taxonomy (NCBI): domain Eukaryota; kingdom Metazoa; phylum Chordata; class Mammalia; order Dasyuromorphia; family Dasyuridae; genus Sminthopsis; species Sminthopsis crassicaudata. Next base: position 127,444,080 of record NC_133618.1, on the reverse strand, counting down.
GGGGATAATGTTTATACATTTCTTGAAATAATCTTTATAGGCATAAAATCGGGAATTCATGTTTAAATAGTACTTTATCCTAAAGAGCAGAAAGGGACCTGTATGTGCCAAAATGTTTGTGGCAGCTCTTTTTGTTGTAGCTAGAAACTGGAAGTTGAATGGATGCCCATCAATTGGAGAATGGTTGGGTAAATTATGGTATATGAAGGTTATGGAATACTATTGCTCTATAAGAAATGGCCAGCAGGAGGAATACAGAGAGGCTTGGAGAGACTCACATCAACTGATGCTGAGTGAAATGAATAGAACCAGAAGCTCGCTGTACACTTCAATACTGTATGAAGATATATTCTGATGAAAGTGGATATCTTCAACATAAAGAAGACCCAACTCACTTCCAGTTGATCAATGATAGACAGAAATAACTATACCAAGAGAAGGAACACTGGGAAGTGAATGTAAATTGTTAGCACTACTGTATATCTACCCAGGTTACTTATACCTTCAGAATCTAATACTTAATGTGCAACAAGAAAATGGGATTTATCGTCAGTACGGTAAAAAACTGTTGGGAAAACTGGAAATTAGTATGGCAGAAATTAGATATGGATCCACACTTAACACCATATACCAAGATAAGATCAAAATGGGTCCATGATTTAGGCATAAAGAGGGAGATAATAAATAGATTAGAGGAACAGAGGATAATCTACCTCTCAGACTTGTGGAGGAGGAAGGAATTTATGACCAGAGGAGAACTAGAGATCATTATTGATCACAAAATAGAAGATTTTGATTACATCAAACTAAAAAGTTTCTGTACAAATAATACTAATGCAAACAAGATTAGAAGGGAAGTAACAAATTGGGAAAATATTTTTAAAAACAAAGGTTCTGACAAAGGTCTCATTTCCAAAATATATAGAGAACTGACCATAATTTATAAGAAACCAAACCATTCTCCAATTGATAAATGGTCAAAGGATATGAACAGACAATTCTCAGAGGAAGAAATTGAAACTATATCCACTCACATGAAAGAGTGTTCCAAATCACTACTGATCAGAGAAATGCAAATTAAGACCACTCTGAGATACCACTACACACCTGTCAGATTGGCTAAGATGACAGGAACAAATAATGACAAATGTTGGAGGGGATGTGGGGAAATTGGGACACTAATACATTGCTGGTGGAGTTGTGAAAGAATCCAGCCATTCTGGAGAGCAATCTGGAATTATGCCCAAAAAGTTATCAAACTGTGCATACCCTTTGACCCAGCAGCGCTACTACTGGGATTATATCCCAAAGAAATACTAAAGAGCGGAAAGAGACATATATGTGCCAAAATGTTTGTGGCAGCTCTTTTTGTTGTAGCTAGAAACTGGAAGATGAATGGATGTCCATCAGTTGGAGAATGGTTGGGTAAATTGTGGTATATGAAAGTTATGGAATATTATTGCTCAGTAAGAAATGACCAGCAGGAGGAATACAGAGAGGGTTGGAGAGACTTAAATCAACTGATGCTGAGTGAAATGAGCAGAACCAGAAGATCACTGTATACTTCAACAACGATACTGTATGAGGATGTATTCTGATGGAAGTGGAAATCTTCAACATAAAGAAGATCCAACTCACTTCCAGTTGATCAATGATGGACAGAGGTAGATACACCCAGAGAAGAAACACTGGGAGGGGAATGTAAATTGTTAGCACTAATATCTGTCTGCCCAGGTTGCATGTACCTTCGGATTCTAATGTTTATTGTGCAACAAGAAAATGATATTCACACACATGTATTGTACTTAGACTATATTGTAACACATGTAAAATGTATGGTATTGCCTGTCGTCGGGGGGAGGGAATAAGGGAGGGGGGGTAATTTGGAAAAATGAATACAAGGGATAATATTATAAAATATATATATATATATATATAATAAAAAAAAAATTTAAAAAAAAAAAAAAAAAAAAAAGAAAATGGGATTTGCACACATATATTGTATCTAGGTTTTATTGTAACACATGTAAAATGTATGGGATTGCCTGTCATTGGGGGGAGGGAGTAGAGGGAGGGGGGGGATAATTTGGAAAAATGAATACAAGGGATAATATTATAAAAAAAATTACTCATGCATATATACTGTGAAAAAAATCTAAATAAAAAAAATAGTACTTTATATGACAAAGATCTAAGAGTTTTAAGTGAATTGTTATATTCAACATAAATCAACATCATGATATGTTATACAAACAAACAAAAAAAAATGCTAGCACAACTTTGGGCTGCATTAAAAACAATATAGCTAGCTTCCAGGAATAAGGAAGTGATAGTCTGATTATACCTTGGTCTGATCAGATCTCTTCTGGAATATTATCTTCATTTCTGAGCTCTATATTTTAGAAAACTTATTGCTAAATTAGAAAACTTCCAGGGGGTAGAGCCAAGATAGCAGAGAAGATACACGTGAACTTCTAGGCTCTCCCTTATCCTCAATACCAATTAATTAATTCAGCCTCAAAAATAATGCTAGACTGGTAAAAATCACAAAGATTAGAAAACAACAACTTACCAGCTGAAGAGAATCTGGAACTTTGTCAGGAAAGGTCTGTAATGAAGGGAGGGGGAAAAGGAACAGCACAGACGGAGAAAGAGAGATTAAAGACTAGCTTACTGTGTCGATCAGGCTGGAGAGGTTTGGGGGATTAGAAAAGCTACTAAGACAGAGAATTCTGGCATAAGCTGATAGCTCTACTCTGCTTGCAAAAGAACAGACCAGCAGAGAAGCTAAGCCACTTAAAAAAACAAAACAAACAAACAAACAACAACAACAACAAAAAAGCCAGAAACTGCCTATAGCTACCCCAAACTGGAAGTGAGAGCACAAATTGTGGCACGCCTTCTGCTGTCTGGGGCTTTTCCTTGGGGAAATTAAGAACTGCAAGGCAGTGGTGGGGACACAGCCAGGGGCAGCCTCTAATGCCACAGTGGGGGGCTCAGCCCGAGGCAGTGAAACTTCCACAGCAGTGAAACCCCGGCAACAGTGACTGTGCTTCCCAGGGTGGAGACACTTCTGATCTGTGCACCAGGGCTAATATCCATGTCCCCACAGGGGCTTTGGCCTAGGGTTGTGAAACTTTCACTGTTCAGCCTCTAGCCTTAGGGCAGTCATGGGGCTACAAAGCTGGGGTCATTACTGGGCACACACACAGCCCAGCTCTGAACCACTTATCGGAGGAGGTGGAGGGAACTCTCTCCCAGAGTTGTACCTTTTCCACCCAGATCACAAAATAGCTGCCTTTCATATTTCTGTTCTGTAGAGGAAGCTGGGAACCCCTTAATGAGAAAGCATACCCCAAAGTTATTTTTAAAATGAGTAAGAAATTGAAGAAAATGATTGACAGCTTTCTGTATAGAAAAGCTGATCTTTAACCCTGAGGAGCTAACAGCAGACAGTCTCCTGAAGGGGAATGTTACCTGCCCCCCATCACATAACTCTCTCTTAAAAGAGACTATAAAAGACCTGAAAAGAGAGTTAGAATATAAATGAGCAAAGAAAAGAGAAGCTATGCTAGAGAGTAACAATGTCCTGAAATTTGAATAGGAAAAGATAAAGAATTCACAGGAAATGCAAGGAAACAAAATTTGTTAATTGGAAAAAATTAAAAAAACGCAAGAAAGTAGGATCTCTGAATTGGAAAAGATAAAGAACTCTCAAGAAAGTATGATTTGTGAATTGGAAAAAAGAAAATAACTCATTAAAAAATTAATGAAATGGAACAAAAATTCCACAAAGCAATATAATTCATTTAAAAACTCAATTGGATATATACAAAAATAATTAAAAATATGAATGAAGAAAATAACTTATTGAAAATCAGTACTGAACAAATAGAAATGAATGATTCATTGAGACACCAAGAATCAGTCAAACAAAATCAAAAAAATGAAAAGCTGGAGAATAATGCCAATATTTAATGGGAAGATCTATAGACCTAGAAAATAGATCTAGGAGAGATAATTTGAGAATCATTGGACTTCCCGAAAATTATGAAGAAAAAATAGAGCCTACATTCTATTTTACAGGAAATCATCAAAGAGAACTGTCCAGAGATAATACAAACAGAAGGGAAAATAGGCATTGAAAAAATTCCTTGAACACCTTCTGAAAAAGACCCTAAAAACAAAACAAAACAAAACAAAACAAAACAAAACAAACAAAAAAAAAAAAAAACACAAAAAAAACTCCATGCGGTATTGTGGCTAAGCTGCAGAACTATCAAACTAAGGAAAAAATATTTCAAGCAGTCAGGAAAAAAACAATTTAAATATCGAGGTGCCACAATAAGGGTCACTCAAGACCTGGCTGCAAAGACATTAAAGGATCAAAGGGCCTGAAATCTTATATTCCAAAAGGCAAAAGAACTTGGAATGCAGCCAAGAATAAACTACCCAACTAAGTTTAGCATTTTCTTCCATGGAAGAAGATGGACATTTAGTGAAACAGAAGAATTCCATTTGTTTCTAAGAAAAAAAACAGACTTAAACAAAAAAATTGATCTCCCTCCACAAGACTCAAGAGAAGCAGAAAAAGGTAAAAGGAACTCTTGAGCACTGTATTTCTATTGTGGATATACAGAAAGTCCACATGTATAAAGTGATTTTACTGATATAACATAAAAAGGGAAGTAGTAAGGGAAAGGGAATAGTATCAGAAAACAGGAAAGAAGAGATAAAAAGAGGGAAACTACATCCCAGCAAGAGGCAAAGAAAATTTACCACATCTGAGGGAATTTAAAGAGGGGGAGGAACATTGTGTGAATCTTACACTCATCAGAGTAGGCTCAAAGAGTAAATAATTGACATATTTGTTTTTCAGGAATTCTCTCTTTCCTCATTAAAAGTGGAGAGAGGAAAAGGGAAAAGGAAAAGAGGAATAAGGGAAGGGTACAAGAAAGGGGAAGGGACTTAAAAGGAGGGGGGAGGGATACTCAAAAAGGAGGACTGCGTTACATAAGTGGAGTCCAGAAATTTGATACTGGGGAAGCAGTTCATGGGGGACAAGGGGAAAAAAGCAAAATCAGGGAATAATATGTTGTCAAGAAATATAGAATTAGTAATTTTAACCGTAAATGTGAATGGGATGAACTCTCCCATTAAACAGAGGCTGATAGTAGACTGGATCAAAAGTCAGAACCCTACAATATGTTGTTTATAGAAAACACATTTAAAACAGGGAGATACTTACAAAGTAAAGGTAAAAGGCTGGAGCATAATATATTATGCTTCAAGTGAAGTAAAAAAAAGCAGGGGTGGCCATCCTTATCTCTGATCAAACAAAAGCAGTAAATGATCTAATTAAAAGAGATAAGGAAGGAAACTATAAATTTCTAAAGGGAAGCATAGACAATGAAGCCATATCAATACTAAACATATATGCACCAAGTGGTATAGCACCAAACTTCCTAAAGGAGAAGTTAAGAGACTTGCAAGAAGAAATAGACAGCAAAACTATAATAGTGGGAGATCTCAACCTTGCACTCTCAGAACTAGATAAATCAAACCACAAAACAAATAAGAAAGAAATTAAGGAGGCAAATAGAATATTGGAAAAATTAAGTATGATAGATTTTGGGAGAAAACTGAATGGTAATACAAAGGAGTACATTTTCTTCTCAGCAGTTCATGGAACCTATATAAAAATTGACCATATATTGGGACATAAAGATCTCAAAATTAAATGCAGGAAGGCAGAAATAGAAAATACTTTCTTCTCAGATCACAATGCAATAAAAGCTACATTCAACAACAAGTTAGGAATAAAGAGACACAAAAAGTCATTGGAAACTAAATAATCTCATCTTAAAGAATGATTGGGTGAAGCAGCAAATTATATAAACTATTGATAATTTCACCCAAGATAATGACAATGATGAGACATCATACCAAAATCTTTGGGATGCAGCTAAAGCGGTAATAAGGGGAAACTTTATATCTTTAGAGGCTTACTTAGATAAAATACAGAAAGACAAAATCAATGAATTGTGTCTGCAACTTAAAAAGCTAGAAAAAGACCAAATTAAAACCCCCCAACCAAATACTAAACTTGAAATTCTAAAAATAAAAGGAGAAATCAATAATATTGAAAGTGAAAAAAACTATTCAATTAATAAATAAAACCAAGAGTTGGTTTTATGAAAAAGCCAATAAAATAGATAAACTTTTGGCAAATCTGATCAGAAAAAGGAAAGAGCAAAATCAAATTGTTAATTTTAAAAATGAAAAGTGGGATCTTTCCACCAAGAAAATTAGAGCAAAAATAAGGAGTTACTTTTCCCAACTCTGTGCCAATAAATTTGATAACTTAAATGAAATGGATGACTATCTCCAAAAATATAGACTTTCCTAGATTAACAGAGGAGGAAGTAAATTGCTTAAATAGTCCCATTTCAGAAAAAGAAATAGAACAAGCTATTAATCAACTCCTAAAGAAAAAATCCATAGGACCAGATGGATTTACATGTTAATTCTACCAAACATTTAAAGAACAGTTACACCAATGTTATATAAACTATTTGAAAAAATAGGGGATGAAGGAGTCCTACTAAACTATTTTTATGACACAGACATGGTAGTGATACATAAACCAGATAGGTTGAAAATGGAGAAAGAATACTATAGAACATTCTCCTTAATGAATATTGATGCTAAAATCTTAAATAAGATATTAACAAAAAGACTTCAGAAAATCATCCCCAGGATAATACACTATGATCAAGTAGGATTTATACCAGGAATGCAGGGCTGGTTTAATATCAGGAAAACTATTAGCATAATCGACTATATCAATAACCAAATTAACAAAAAACATAGGATCATCTCAGTAGATGCAGAAAAAGCAATTGATAAAATGCAACATCCATTCCTACTGAAAACACTTGAAAGTATATGAATGAATGCCCAATTCCTTAAAATAGTCAGGAGCATATATTTAAAACTGTCAGTAAGCATCATATGTAATGGGGATAAACTGGAACCTTTCCCAGTAAGATCATTCAATATTATATTAGAAATGCTAGCCTTGGCAATAAGAGTAGAGAAAGAGATTAAAGGAATAAGAGCAGGTAATGAGGAAATCAAACTATCACTCTTTGCAGATGATATGATGGTATACTTAGAGAACCCCAGATTTCTAATAAAAAGTTATTAGAAATAATTCACAACTTTTGCAAAGTTGCTAGATACAAAATAAATTCATATAAATCCTGAGCATTTTTAAACATCACCAACAAAATGCAATAGCAAGAGATACAAAGAGAAATTTCATTCAAAACAACAGTCGAGAGTATAAAATATTTGGGAATCCATCTACCAAAGAAAAGTCAGGAATTATATGAGCAAAACTACAAAACACTTGCCACAAAAATAAAGTCAGATTTAAATAATTGGAAAGACATTGAGTGCTCTCGGATAGTCCGAGTGAATGTAATCAAGATGATAATACTTCCAAAACTAATCTATTTATTTAGTGCTATACCATTCAGACTCCCAAGAAACTATTTTAATGACCTAGAAAAAATAACAACAGAATTCATATGGAACAACAAAAGGTCTAGAATTTCAAGGGAATTAATGAAAAAAATATCAGATGAAAATGGTCTAGCTGTACCTGATCTAAAGCTATATTATAAAGGAGCCATCACCAAAAGCATTTGGTATTGGCTAAGAAATAGACTAGTTGATCAGTGGAACAGATTAGGTTTACAGGACAAAATAGTGTGCAACTATAGCAATCTAGTGTTTGACAAACCCAAAGATACCAACTTTTAGGATAAGAATTCGTTATTTGGGGAAAAAAAATTATTGGCAAAACTGGAAATTAGTATTGCAGAAATTAGATATGGACTGACACTTAATGCCATATACCAAGATAAGATCAAGATGGCAAAATGGGTTCATGATTTAGGCATAAAGAATGAGATCATAAATAGATTAGAGGAACATAGGATAGTTTACCTCTCAGACTTGTGGAGGAGGAAGGAATTTATGACCAAAGAAGAACTAGAGATCATTATTGATCACAAAATAGAGGATTTTGATTACATCAAATTAAAAAGCTTTTGTACAAACAAAACTAATGCAAATAATATTAGAAGGGAAGTAAGAAATTGGTAAAATATTTTTACAGTTAAAAGTTCTGATAAAGGCCTCATTTCCTAAATATATAGAGAAATCAGACCATTCTCCAGTTGATAAATGATCAAAGGATATGAACAGGCAATTTTCAGATCATGAAATTGAAACTATTTCCACTCATATGAAAGAGTGTTCCAAATCACTATTGATCACAGACATGCAAATTAAGACAATTCTGAGATACCACTATACTCCTATCAGATTGGGTAAGATGACAGGAACAAAAAATAATGAATGTTGGAGGTGATATGGGAAAACTGCAACACTGATGAATTGTTGGTGGAGTTGTGAAAAAATCCAACCATTCTGGAGAGCAATCTGGAATTATGCCCAAAAAGTTATTAAGCGGTGCATACCTTTTGATCCAGCAGGGCTACTATTGGTCTTATATCCCAAAGAAATACTAAAGAAGGGAAAGGGACCTATATGTGTCAAAATGTTTGTGGCAGCTCTTTTTGTAGTGGCTAGAAACTGGAAAATGAATAGATGTCCATCAATTGGAGAATTGTTGGGTAAATTATGATATATGAATGTTATAGAATATTATTGTTCTGTAAGAAATGACCACCAGGAGGAATATAGAGAGGCTTGGAGAGACTTACATCAACTGATGCTGAGTGAAATGACCAGAACCAGGAGACCACTATACACTTCAACAACGATACTTTATGAAGATATATTCTGAATGAAGTGGATATCTTCAACATAAAGAATATCTAATTCACTTGAATATCTAATTCACTTCCAGTTGATCAATGATGGACAGAAACAGCTACACCCAGAGAAGGAACACTGGGATTTGAGTGTAAACTGTTTGCACCATTGTCTTTCTACACAGGTTACTTATACCTTTGGAATCCAATTCTTACAGTGCAACAAGAAATTTGGTTTTACACACATATATTGTATCTAGGTTATACTGTAACACATTAAATATGTATTGATTGCTTGTCATGTAGGGGAAGGAGTAGAGAGAGGGAGGGGAAAATTTGGAAAAATGAATACAAGGGATAATGTTGTAAAAAAAATTACCCATGCATATGTATTGTCAAAAAAATTATAATTATAAAATTGTTTAAAAAAATAGAAAAAAAAAATTTCCAGAAAGGGCTTATATCCCAAAGAGATCTTAAAGAAGGGAAAGGGATCTGTATGTGCAAGAATGTTTGTGGCAGCCCTCTTTGTAGTGGTCAGAAACTGGAAACTAAGTAGATGCCCATCAATTGGAGAATGGCTGAATAAATTGTGGTATATGAATATTATGGAATATTATTGTATTGTAAGAAATAACCAACAGGATGATTTCAGAAAGGCCTAGAGAGACTTACATGAAATGATGCTGAGTGAAATGAGCAGGACCAAGAAATCATTATATACTTCAACAACAATACTCTATGGTGATCAATTGTGATGGATGTGGCCATCTTCAACAATGAAATGAACCAAATCAATTCCAATAGAGCAGTAATGAACTGAACCAGCTCTACCCAGCCAAGAACTCTGGGCGATGACTATGAACCACATATAGAATTCCCAATCCCTCTATTTTTGTCCGCTTGCATTTTTGATTTCCTTCACAAGCTAATTGTACACTATTTCATAATCTGATTCTTTTTGTACAGCAAAATAACTCTTTGGACATGCATACATATGTTGTATTAAATTTATACTTTAACATATTTAACATGTATCGGTCAACCTGCCATCTGAGGGTTGGGGGGGAAGGAGGAAAAAAAATTAGAACAAAAAGTTTGGCAATTGTCAATGCTGTAAAATTATCCATGCTTATAATGATAAATAAAAACTATAAAAATAAATTAATTAATTAAAAAGAAAAAAAGAAAAAAAAAAAAAAAAAAGAAAATTTTCAGAGAAAGAAAAAGAGAATGATAAGCACTCTGAACCTATACCATGTGGGCATTGTTTCACTGTGAAGACCCTCCACACTTCATATCTGGATTATTTTAATTGTGAACTTATTTATTTCTCTTCCTCAGGGCTCTTCTAACTCTAATCTATCTTCTACTCAGCTATCCCAGTGAACTGATCATATTATGCACACATACACACATACACGTGCGCACACACACACACACACACACACACACTTTTCAGTTCAATAGACTCCAAGAGCTCCCTGTTACATCAAAGATGGAATATAATATTCTGTTTGGCTTTCAATCCAATCTCTTCATATCTTACCAGTCAAGTTAAACTTTACTCCCCCTTTACTTACTCTGCAATTCATTGACACTGGCCTCCTTGATAGTCTTTTTTAATGATAATCTCATAACTGGTTTTTCTCTATGCCTGAAATATTTTCTCCCTCATTTCTCAGATTTCCTCACTTCCTTCAATTTTTAGCTGTCACATTTTCTTCAATTAGCCTTTCCCAGTAACTTTATTTATTTTATTATTTTTTTTTTATTTACAAAGCAGATGCATGGGTAATTTTTCCAACATTGATACTTGCATAACCTTTTGTTACAAAATTTCCACTGGCTTTTTTGGTCAGCTGTTTGTGCTAAGATGCCTCCCTCCTGTTTCCAGTTGAAAGATCTTTTCTGGCAATCTTTAAAATTATCTTCTGTTGATAATTTGTTGCACTCCCAATATCTGTAGGTTCCACTGGTCCAGAGCTAATTCAGAGGCTGGATTTCATAATTAGAGTGAGGGTTGTAGATAAAGTTGGAAAGAAATGTGTGTCATCTCTGCCATCTTGATTTTGCCCCTGGAAATTGAGCCCCGGTCACTTTTAAATTGTGTCCTATCCCAAACTTGTCAGTTTTGTAGACAGGTAAATAAATAGAAAATTCAGTTTTACATAGTTTCACATAGTTGTCTGTGCCATTAGACTGAACTCCTAAAGGGAAAGGACTAATTTTCTTTTTTGTTTTCTTTTTTGGCTTTTTTTTTTTTTTTTTTGCATTCCTAGACCAATACAGTGAATGGAATAAAGTTCATAGTTAAATGCTGCTGATTGACTAATTGACTGACTGAAGGAATTAGGTATAACATGACAAAAATAAATTTAAGGGCTCAGAGGAATATGATAGCTATCTTTAAGCTCTTGAAAAAGATGTCAAGTGAAAGTAGTTAGACTTGTTCCACTGAACTCAAAAAGCAGGACTATATGGTTAACTAAATAAGGTTTAATTTAAGAAACAACTTTCTAATACTTAGAACCTATTTTTTTTCATTCTTTGTTTTTTGAAGGCAACCTGTGACTTAATTGTGTATTTAAAGTGAGACAGTTGTCAGACTTACTCCCTCTTTCAGAATCAAATAAATCCAATGCCAGGACAAAAAGCCAAAACTTCTTGCTATGGCCCCTACCGGATGACTTTGGTGTCTTTCACATTTGACCAAGCTCTAAGTGCTCCACAAAACCTGATTCAGCTACTTAATGGCTATTAGAATGAATTGTTCTCATCCATGCAATTCACTAGTAGAAATCTTCACATGTTTGAGGTTTGCAATACTCACTGGTGGGTTTGAGGCATATCGGTTTCCCTAACTGATTTAGTCCATCTGCTCAGGGGGTTTACCAGTATATGACTCCTGAGCATGCTTCTGGGAATCAGAAGTATGCTCTGTCCCTCAGAGCTACCATTTTGAGTGATCTCAAAGTGGAATAGTCAATTTAGGGATATGGTGGGTTCAAGTAATGCTGGATTTATTTGGGGGACTTTTTTCCTTCCAAATTGAAATTCTTGGCTCTGTTTAGATGTGGACAAGAAAGACACTTTCTTAGGTTTAAGGTTTCACATTTCTAAAAGAAAAAGTTGCGACTAGATAGCTTTGGAAGTCCCTTTCACCTAGGAATCCATTAATTTATCAGCTTTTCTTCATTATCCAAAGAGTTGGTAACCACTTATCTATATGGCTCAAAGAGCAAATCCAACTGTGATATTCTTCAGTTCTAACTTAATTTTTTTTTGGAATTTTATCATAATTAAAATAATGTTTTTATATTGGAAATCATGTTAAAATTCCAGTATAGCTCTAACAAATCCAAATGGTAATCAGAAATGATCAGTGACATGGGCAATTTTTAAATACATATAGTTTCATTTTATGATTTAAGATATAGTTTTGAGTCAAGATATTTTCTATAGAATCATATTAAGCCATTTCATTTTTATGACCATAATGACTATTAGGATTTTAGGACATTCATTTCAAATCAAATGGAGTTGTAGGGTACCTGAAATTTGTAATAGAGATTGGAAAAATAACTTTTTTGAAAGTGCAAAATTACATTAGTATGGCAGATATTTTCTTCATTATAGATAAAAACTTGGAGGCAAAACTAAGCCCCAAATGAAGGCAAGATTGTCATGGTGCTGATGCTATTTTGAAATTGTGAATACTCTGTCCACAGATATTAACCATAGTTCACTATGTTTTAATAAATGGTCATTCCTGGCTTCATGTAGCCAAACAATATTTTATTTTACAAAAACATACTCAAGGAATATTTAGTCTTGTCATGAAAAAAAATGATTCTAATAATTAAAATTACACAACAGTAGAATGTGTTGGGTTTAGAGATATTAAGGTATTTTTCACTTGTGGTTTCACATACAAACTTTAATAACAAAATTGAATAGATAATATAGGAGATTTTCTTATTTAGTTATAGATTGTGTTAGACAGGGAGATATTGGACTTAGGATCAGAAAGACCTGAATTGGAATCCTGCCTCAGACATTTATTTTCAAGAACCTGTAGAAGAACCAGGTGTTTAAACACAGATTCCAGACAAGAAGTTCAAGATTGGTCATAAATTAAAATAAATGTATCACTGAGTTTGTCTCATTTCTACAACACCTAGCACAGTAAAGCTATACCTCAATTGCTCAAGTCTAGAGGCATAATTGAAAAAAGGCTGACTGTGGTGAACAGATGGATAAAGAGAGCAGAGGTACTTACTGCAAAGAATGAGAATGAGAAAGAGATTGAGATGGTCAAGGAATTGCTTCCACAAATTAAAGAAAATTCTCAACCTTAGTTTCCTCATGTGTAAAATAAGGATTATAATAAAACCTCATTCATAGATTTAAAGTGAAAAATAAAACTTTGGAAATATTAAAGAACAAGACAATAATATTTATTAATAACTAATATTTATTTAGCACAAACTATGTACCAGACACTTTGCTAAGAAAATGTTTTCATATTTATTCTTCCCAACAATTCTAGGTGGAAGATGCTTTTTAATGGGGTGAGAGAAGTTTCTCTGTTAAAAAAAAATGTCAATTATTTTTTCTTTGAGCCAACTCTAATGAGAGTAAGATTCACACAACATTCCTCCCCCTCCCTAAATTCCCTCAGATATGATAGATTTCCTTTGCCTCTTAGTGGGATGTAGTTTCCCTCTTTTTATCTCCTTTTTCCATTTTTCTGACACTATCCCCTTTCCATTTCTACTTCCTTTTGTATATTATATCAGTAAAATCAAATTATACACTTACTCTTTATGTATATCCACAACAGAAATACAGTTGTCAAGAGTTCTTTTTACCTTTTTCTGCTTCTCTTGAGTCCTATAGTTGGAGATCAATTTTTTTTGTTCAAATCTGTTTTTTTTTTTTTATTTGTGTGTTTGTTTTTCCCCTTAGAAACAAGTGGAATTCATCTGTATTATTAAATGTCCATCTTGTTCCATGGAAGAAAATGCTCAGCTTAGTTGGGTAGTTTATTCTTGGTTGCATTCCAAAATCTTTTTTTCTTTTGGAATATCAAATTCTACACCCTTTGATCCTTTAAAGTGGAAGCAGCCAGATCTTGAATGATTCTTATTGTGGCACCTGAGTATTTGAATTTTTTTTCCTGGCTAATCATTATTTTTTTTTCCTTAGTTTGATACTTCTGAAATTCTGACACAATATTCCTTGGAGTTTTTATTTTTGCATCTTCTTCAGAAGGTGTTCAATGAATTCTTTCAATGTCTATTTTACCTTCTGATTCTATTACATCTGGGCAGTTCTCTTTGATGATTTCCTATAAAATATTATCTAGGATCCTTTTTTCATTATAATTTTTGGGAAGTCCGGTGATCCTCAGATTATCTCCCCTAGATCTATTTTCCAGGTCTATTGTTTTTTCAAGTAGATATTTAATAATTTTTTTTTGGTATTGCTTGACTGATTCTTGATGTCTCAATGAATCATTCATTTCTATTTGTTCAGTTCTGATTTTTAATGTGTTATTTTCTTCATTAGCTTTTTTCTTTCTTTCTTTCTTTTTTTCTTTCTTTCTTTTTTTTTAACTTCTTTTTGTATATGTCCAAATGAGTTTTTAAAAGAGTTGTTTTGCTATATGGAATTTTTTTCAATTTCCTTATTTATTTATTTATTATTGAGTTATTTTCTTTTTCCAATTCACAAATCCTACTTTCTTGGGAGTTCTTTATCTTTTCCAATTCACAAATCCTGCTTCCCTGGAAGTTATTTACCTTTTCCAATTCACAAATTCTGTTTCCTTGCATTTCCTAGAACTTTTCTAATTCACATTTCAGGAAGTTGTTTCTCTCTTGCATAGCTTCTCTTTCCTTTCCTTTTTCTTCTACTTCTCTTTTAAGATTTTTTTATAATTTCTTCTAGGAGAGCCTTTTGTGTTGGGAACCAACAATTGACTGGAGACTGTCTGTTATTAGTCTCCTAGGAGTTAAAAACTGCTCTCTTTCAGTATAGAAGCTATTGATGGTTAACTTATGCTTTGCTTTTTTTACTCATTTTTCAAAAGCCCTTAGAGTCTGCCTTCAGGGTAAGGAGGTTACCAACTTCCTCTACAGAGCAGGTATAGATATATGGATAGTATATCTATATATACTATATATCTATAAATCTATATACATAGATATATAGATATATAGTATATCTATATGGACAGTAGCTATCCTTCAAATGGGCTTCTTCAAATGCAGCTGAGCAGTGGAAGTGCCCTTGAAAGAGCCCTGCACCAAAATGGTTTCTGCCCTGGCAAGCAGCCACACTGTGGAAGTTCTATTTGCCTGGATAGAGCCCTCCTGCTGTGCAGATTTGTGGCTTTCCCAGGCAGACCTACCCCACTTTCCCTGTGCAGATTTGAGGCTGCCCCAGCAGAGCCCTTTTGCAGTGCAAAAGTTGGCTGCCTCATGCAAAAGCCTCGTGCTGCAGAATGGGGCCGCATAACTGTGCTGTGGTCTGTGCTGAGTCACTTCCTGGTGCAGGGTGGGTATAGCCAAATCATTTTAGATTCTGGCACTTTTTGGAGTACACTCTACCTTTGGCTTTTTTGTAACTACTTTGCTGATCTAATGCTTTGCATCCAAAGCAGAGCACCCAAGATTCCTCCCTGTAAGATCTCCTCACTTGGACACTCAATGTGCTAGCCTCTATGTTCTACCTCCCTGTCTATGCTGGCTATGCTGGTCAATCAGGACAAACATTTTCTGGTGATATTCCAGATTATCATCAGCTGGTAATTTCTTGTACTCCCAATATTCATGGATTTCACCAGTTAAACACTATTTCTGAGGCTGAATTTGGTAATTAGTGGTGAAGGAAGAAGAAGAGCTTAGAATGATGGTGTGTCTTATATGAAAGAGTGTTCCAAATCACTACTGATCAGAGAAATGCAAATTAAGACAACTCTGAGATACCACTACACAACTCTCAGATAGGCTAAGATGACAGGAACAAATAATGATGAATGTTGGAGGAGATGTGGGAAAACTGGGACACTAATACATTGCTGGTGGAGTTGTGAAAGAATGGAACTATGCCCAAAAAGTTATCAAACTGTTCATACCCTTTGATCCAGCATTCCTGCTATTGGGATTATATCCCAAAGAAATAATGAGGAGGGGTTAAGGGACCTATATGTGCCAAAATGTTTGTGGCAGCTCTTTTCATAGTGGCTAGAAACTGGAAGATGAATGGATGTCCATTAATTGGAGAATGGTTGGGTAAATTATGGTATATGAAGGTTATAGAATATTATTGCTCTGTAAGAAATGACCAGCAAGAGGAATACAGAGAGGCTTGGAGAGACTCACATCAACTGATGCTGAGTGAAATGAATAGAACCAGGAGATCATTATACACTTCAAGAACAATACTGTTTGAGGATGTATTCTGATGAAAGCGGATATCTTCAACATAAAGAAGATCCAACTCACTTCCAGTTGAACAATGATGGACAGAAACAACTACACCCAGAGAAGGAACACTGGGAAATGAATGTAAATTGTTAGCACTACTGTCTATCTACCTAGGTTACTTACACCTTCAGAATCTAATACTTAATGTGCAACAAGAAAATGGGATTTACACACATATATTGTATCTAGGTTATATTGTAACACATGTAAAATGTATGGGATTGCCTGTCATGTAGGGGAGGGAGTAGAGGGAGGGAGGGGATAATTTGGAAAAATGAATACAAGGGATAATGTTATTAAAAAATACTCATGCATATATACTGTCAAAAAATTTATTTAAGGGGGGCGGAGCCAAGATGGCGGAGAAGAAACACATGACTCAGTGAACATCCTCACTCCCTCACAACCAATTAGATAAATTAAGTCTCAAAATTAGCTCAGGACTGATAGATACCAAAAGGACTGGAAGCACGACTTACCAGCTGAAGAGAATCTGGAGTTTCAACAGGAAAGGTCAGTTCTCAGGGGAGGAATAAGAGAGACCAGCACAGCCGGTGGGGTAGGAGCACACTGCGCCCATTGCGCTGGGAAGGGCTCTGGGATCAGAGAAGCCACTGAGGTAAAGGAATCTGGCACAGGCTGTTAGCTCTTCTCTGCTAATTATTTAGCAGTTCAGAAGAAAAAGCCAAAATATTTTAAAACTCAGATTAGATTTTCCCGGATCCTGGGGGTGACTCAGCAGAGACTCAGCACCAGGGGGTGTGGCCTCAGCTACCACCTGAGAATAGTTAAGAGATTGACAAGTGGGTGGATACGGCCCAAGGCAACACACACTGCCTAGCTTAGCTGGAGGGAGTGGAACTCAGCTCCAGGAAGTCCCAGAGAAGCGGAACCTTTGAACTAGGGACCGCGGTTTCTGGCAGACACTTCCAGTTTGAGCACAGGGGCTTTTCATGTCACCTGCTGCAGACATCCACTCCCCACCCGGACACATAGGCTGGGCTTTGTGCTGTCTTTACTATTCTACGCCCTTTAAGCACAGTAGTGCTAATCACCTCTGAGGCACTTCCAGGGAGGGGGTGGGGAACTCTCTCCCAGAGCTCTATCTTAGCTCAGGCGCAGGAGCCACTGCATCCATCCGGTCTGGGAGGAAGCTGGTAAAGAAGTAATTAAATAATTTCCTACCCCAGGGACAGACCCCAAAAGATTTTTTAAGTATGAGCAAAAAAGCTAGAAAAACCATAGATTCCTTCTATACAGAGAAAGAGAGGGTATCCAACCCCGAGGAAGTTAACAGCAGAGAGTCAGCAGATAACAACCTAAAGGGGAACGATCCCTGCCCCCCATCACATAACTCTCTCCTAGAAGAAACTCTTAAAAAAAGAGGGAGATTGAAGAAAAATGGGGAAAGGAAAGGGAAGCTATGATAGAGAATAACAACGTCCTGAAATTGGAGTTGGAAAAAATAAAGAATTCACAGGAGATGCAGGGAAATAAAATTTATGAATTAGAAAAGGTTAAAAAAACACAGGAAAGTAGGATTTCTGAATTGGAAAAGATAAAAAAGTCTCAAGAAAATAGAATTTCTGAATTGGAAAAAGAAAATAATTCTCAAAAAAAAATTAGGGAAATGGAAAAAAATTCAATAGAGCAAAATAATTCATTTAAAAACGAAATTGGGCATTTACAAAAAGAACTAAAAACTGTGAAAGAAGAAAATAACTCCTTAAAAGTCAGGATGGAACAAATAGAAATGAATGATTCACAGAGAACCCAAGAATCAGTCAAACAAAACAAAAAAAAAAAAAAATGAGAAGCTGGAGAACAACGTCAAATACTTACTGGGAAAATCTATAGACCTGGAAAATAGATCTAGGAGAGATAATCTGCGGATTATTGGACTTCCAGAAAACTATGACCAAAAAAAGAGCCTAGATTCTATTTTACAGGAAATTATCAAGGAGAACTGTCCAGAGATAATAGAAACAGAAGGGAAAGTAGATGTGGAAAGAATTCATCGAACTCCTTCTGAAATAGACCCTAAAAAAAGAACACCACGGAATATAGTGGCTAAGCTGCAGAATTACCACACAAAGGAGAAAATCCTGCAAGCAGGTAGAAAAAAACAATTTAAATACCAAGGTGCCACAATAAGGGTCACCCAAGATCTGGCTGCCTCCACATTAAAAGATAGAAGGGCCTGGAACCTGATATTCCGTAAGGCAAAAGATCAAGGACTGCAACCACGAATGAACTACCCAGCTAAGTTTAGCATCTTTTTCCATGGAAGAAGATGGTCACTCAAGGAAACAGAGGAATTCTATATGTTTCTAAGAAAAAAACCAGACTTAAACAAAAAATTTGATCTAAATCCACAAGACTGAAGAGAAACAGAAAAAGGTACACAGAACCCTTGAGAACTGTAACTCTGTTGTGGGTATATAAAAAAATACTCAAGGATAATTTGATTTTACTGATATAAAAGAAAAAAAAGGGGGGTGTAGTAAAGGGAAGGAGGTCGGGTCAGAAAAAGGGGAAGGAGTGATAAAAAGAGGGAAACTACATCCCAGGAAGAGGCATAGAAAATACACCATATCTGAGGGAACTTTGTGAGGTGGAGAATCATTGTGTGAATCTTACTCTCATCAGGAGAGGCTCAAAGAGTAAATAATTAACATATTTGTTTTTCAGAGAATTTTCTCTCACCTCATTAAAAGGGGGGAGAGGAAAAGGGAAAAGGAAAAGGAGAATAACTGAAGGGACTTGGAGGGAGGGGGGAGGGATCCTAAAAAAAAAAAAAAAAGAGGGAGGGTTGCGCGTCACAAGGGGGGTCTGTAAATTAAATATCGGGGAGGGGGATCAGGGGGGTCAAGGGAAAAAAGCATAATCTGGGGATAATACGATGGCAGGAAATACAGAATTAGTAATTTTAACTGTAAATGTAAATGGGATGAACGATCCCATCAAACGGATTGGATAGCAGATTGGATCAAAAAGCAGAACCCTACAATAAGTTGCCTACAGGAAACACACTTAAAGCAGGGAGATACATACAGAATAAAGGTAAAAGGTTGGAACAGAGCCTATTATGCTTCAGGTAAAGCCAAAAAAGCAGGGGTAGCTATCCTTATCTCAGATCAAGCAAAAACAGAAGTAGATCTCGTTAAAAAAGATAAGGAAGGAAACTATATCCTGCTGAAAGGTAGCATAAATAATGAAGCCATATCAATACTAAACATATATGCACCAAGTGGTATAGCATCTAACTTTCTAAAGGAAAAGTTAAGAGAACTGCAAGAAGAAATAGACAGTAAAACTATAATAGTGGGAGATCTCAACCTTGCACTCTCAGATTTAGACAAATCAAACCACAAAACAAACAAGAAAGAAATTAAAAAAGTAAATAGAATATTAGAAAAACTAGGTATGATAGACCTTTGGAGAAAACTGAATGGCAATAGAAAGGAATATACTTTCTTCTCAGCAGTTCATGGATCCTATACAAAAATTGACCATATATTAGGACATAAAGATCTCAAAATTAAATGTAGGAAGGCAGAAATAATAAATGCCTTCTTCTCAGATCACAATGCAATAAAAGCTACATTCAGTAAAAAGTTAGGGGTAAATAGACCAAAAAGTAATTGGAAACTGAATAATCTCATCTTAAAGAATGACTGGGTGAAAGAGCAAATTATAGAAACAATTAACCATTTCACCCAAGATAATGACAATGATGAGACATCATATCAAAATCTTTGGGATGCAGCTAAAGCAGTAATAAGGGGAAATTTTATATCTTTAGAGGCTTATTTGAAGAAAATTGAGAAAGAGAAGATTAACGAATTGGGCTTACAACTTAAAAGGCTAGAAAAAGACCAAATTATAAACCCCCAACCAAAAATTAAACTTGAAATACAAAAATTAAAAGGAGAAATCAATAAAATTGAAAGTAAAAAAACTATTGAATTAATAAATAAAACCAAGAGTTGGTTTTATGAAAAAGCCAATAAAATAGATAAACCTTTGGTAAATTTGATCAAAAAAAAGAAAGAGGAAAATCAAATTGATAGTCTTACAAATGAAAAGGGGGATCTTTCCACCAATGAAGAGGAAATTAGAGAAATAATAAGGAGTTACTTTGCCCAACTTTATGCCAATAAATTTGATAACTCAAGTGAAATGGATGACTTCCTCCAAAAATATAGGCTCCCTAGATTAACAGAGGAGGAGATAAATTGCTTAAATAGTCCCATTTCAGAAAAAGAAATAGAACAAGCTATTAATCAACTCCCCAGGAAAAAATCCCCAGCACCAGATGGATTCACATGTGAATTCTACCAAACATTTAAAGAACAATTAGCCCCAATGTTATATAAATTATTTGAAAAAATAGGGGATGAAGGAGTCCTACCAAACTCCTTTTATGACACAGACATGGTACTGATACCTAAACCAGGTAGATCGAAAACTGAGAAAGTAAATTGTAGACCAATCTCCTTAATGAATATTGATGCTAAAATCTTAAATAAGATATTAGCAAAAAGACTTCAGAAAATCATCTCCAAGATAATACACTATGATCAAGTAGGATTTATTCCAGGAATGCAGGGCTGGTTTAATATTAGGAAAACTATTAATATAATTGACCATATTAATAATCAAATTAGTAAGAACCATATGATCATCTCAATAGATGCAGAAAAAGCATTTGACAAAATCCAACATCCATTCCTACTAAAAACTCTTGAGAGTATAGGAATAAATGGACTATTCCTTAGAATAATCAGGAGCATATATTTAAGACCTTCAGTAAGCATAATATGCAATAGAAATAAACTGCAACCTTTCCCAGTAAGATCAGGAGTGAAACAAGGTTGCCCACTATCACCATTACTATTTAATATAGTACTAGAAACGCTAGCCTCGGCAATAAGAGCCGAGAAAGAGATTCAAGGAATTAGAGTAGGAAATGAGGAAATCAAACTATCACTTTTTGCAGATGTCATGATGGTATACTTAGAGAACCCCAAAGACTCTGCTAAAAAGCTACTAGAAATAATTCAAAATTTCAGCAAAGTGGCAGGATACAAAATAAATCCACATAAATCCTCGGCATTTTTATATATCACTAACAAAATGCAACAGCAAGAGATACAAAGAGAAATTCCATTCCAAACAAATGTTGAGAGTATAAAATATTTGGGAATCCATCTACCAAAGAAAAGTCAGCAATTATATGAGAAAAATTATAAAACACTTGCCACAAAAATAAAATCAGATTTAAATAATTGGAAAGACATTCAGTGCTCTTGCATAGGCCGAGCGAATATAATAAAGATGACAATACTCCCCAAACTAATCTATTTATTTAGTGCTATACCAATCAGACTCCCAAGAAACTATTTCAATGACCTAGAAAAAATAACAACAAAATTCATATGGAAGAATAAAAGGTCGAGAATTGCAAGGGAACTAATGAAAAAAAACTCAGAGGAAGGTGGTCTAAGTGTACCTGATCTAAAGCTATATTATATAGCAGCAGTCACCAAAACCATTTGGTATTGGCTAAGAAATAGACCGGTAGATCAGTGGAACAGATTAGATACAAAGGACAAAAAAGGGTACATCTATAGCAATCTAATCTTTGACAAACCCAAAGATTCCAACATTAGGGATAAAAATTCATTATTTGGAAAAAACTGTTGGGAAAACTGGAAATTAGTATGGCAGAAATTAGATATGGATCCACACTTAACACCATATACCAAGATAAGATCAAAATGGATCCATGATTTAGGCATAAAGAGGGAGATAATAAATAGATTAGAGGAACAGAGGATAATCTACCTCTCAGACTTGTGGAGGAGGAAGGAATTTATGACCAGAGGAGAACTAGAGATCATTATTGATCACAAAATAGAAGATTTTGATTACATCAAACTAAAAAGTTTCTGTACAAATAATACTAATGCAAACAAGATTAGAAGGGAAGTAACAAATTGGGAAAATATTTTTAAAAACAAAGGTTCTGACAAAGGTCTCATTTCCAAAATATATAGAGAACTGACCATAATTTATAAGAAACCGAACCATTCTCCAATTGATAAATGGTCAAAGGATATGAACAGACAATTCTCAGAGGGAGAAATTGAAACTATATCCACTCACATGAAAGAGTGTTCCAAATCACTACTGATCAGAGAAATGCAAATTAAGACCACTCTGAGATACCACTACACACCTGTCAGATTGGCTAAGATGACAGGAACAAATAATGATAAATGTTGGAGGGGATGTGGGGAAATTGGGACACTAATACATTGCTGGTGGAGTTGTGAAAGAATCCAGCCATTCTGGAGAGCAATCTGGAATTATGCCCAAAAAGTTATCAAACTGTGCATACCCTTTGACCCAGCAGCGCTACTACTGGGATTATATCCCAAAGAAATACTAAAGAGCGGAAAGAGTCATACATGTGCCAAAATGTTTGTGGCAGCTCTTTTTGTTGTAGCTAGAAACTGGAAGATGAATGGATGTCCATCAGTTGGAGAATGGTTGGGTAAATTGTGGTATATGAAGGTTATGGAATATTATTGCTCTGTAAGAAATGACCAGCAGGAGGAATACAGAGAGGCCTGGAGAGACTTAAATCAACTGATGCTGAGTGAAATGAGCAGAACCAGAAGATCACTGTACACTTCAACAACAATACTGTATGAGGATGTATTCTGATGGAAGTGGAAATCTTCAACATAAAGAAGGTCCAACTCACTTCCATTGATCAATGATGGACAGAGGTAGCTACACCCAGAGAAGAAACACTGGGAAGTGAATGTAAATTGTTAGCACTAATATCTGTCTGCCCAGGTTGCATGTACCTTCGGATTCTAATGTTTATTGTGCAACAAGAAAATGATATTCACACACATGTGTTGTACCTAGACTATATTGTAACACATGTAAAATGTATGAGATTGCCTGTCATCGGGGGGAGGGAATAGAGGGAGGGGGGGTAATTTGGAAAAATGAATACAAAAATAAAAAAAAAAGAAAAAAGAAAAAAGAGAAAAGAGAATTACTAGCACAAAAAAAAATTTATTTAAAAAAAATGATGAAATAATGTTGAAGATATCCACTTCCATCAGAATATATCTTCATACAGTATTGTTGTTGAAGTGTATAGTGATCCTCCTGGTTCTTGCTCATTTCACTCAGCATCAGTTCATGTAAGTTTCTCCAAGCCTCTCTGTATTCTTCCTGCTGGTCATTTCTTACAGAACAATAATAATCCATAACATTCATATATCACAATTTACCCAGCCATTCTCCAATTGATGGGCATCCATTCATTTTCCAGTTTCTAACCACTACAAAAGGGACTGCCACAAACATTTTGGCACATATAGGTCCCTTTCCCTTCTTTAGCATTTCTTTGGAATATAAGGCCAACAGTAGCACTGCTGGATCAAAGAGTATGCACGGGGGGGGGTGGGGGGGGGTGGGAGGGGAGAGCCAAGATGGCGGAGAAAATACACACGATACTGTGAGCTCCCTTCTTCCCTCAGTACCAATTAGTTAAATCAGCCTAAAAATAACGCTGGACTGATAGAAACCACAAGGACTGGAAGCATGACTTACCAGCTGAAGAGAATCTGGAGTTTCAACAGAAAAGGTTGGTTACCAGGGAGGAAAAAAAGAGGCCAGCACAGATGGTTGGGTGGTGGCACACTGCACCGATCGCACTGGGGAGGGCTCTGGGATCAGAGAAGCCACTGAGATAGAGGAATCTGGCACAGGCTGTTAGCTCTTCTCTGCTTATAAAACAGAAGTTCAGAAGAGAAATCAAGCCACTTTAAAATACAAAGCCAGATACTAAAACCACCCCAATCAGGAAGTGACCTAACAGATCTTGGCACTGTGGGTGTGGCTGACTTAAGCTGTCCAAGCTTTCACCTGGGGGTAGTTAAGAGATTGAAAAGTGGGAGGACACAGCCCAAGGTAACAGATAGTGCCTGGTTCGGCTGGAGGCTGTGGAACTCACCCCTGGAAGTCCCAGAGAAGCAAAACCTTTGAAATAGGGACTGCGGTTTCAGGGCAGACACTTCCAGTTTGAGCGCAGCGGCTTTTCACGTCAGCTGCTGACATCCATGCCCCACTGGGACACATTGGCTGGGTTTTGTGTCCCCTTTACTGTTCAGTCTTAAACCTCAGGGAAGTCGCTAGGACACACAGCACCCTCAAAGGGCAGTCCTGCTAATCACCTCCGAGGCACTTCTAGGGAGGGGGTGGGGAACTCTCTCCCAGAGCTCTCTCATAGCTCAGGCGCAGGAGCCGCTGCATCCATCCAGTCTGGGAGGAATCTGGTAAAGAAATAAATAAATAATTCCCTACCCCAGGGACAGACCCCAAAAGATTTTTAAAATATGAGTAAAAAGCCAAGAAAAACGATCAAGTCTTTCTACATAGAGAAAGTGTGGGTATCCAACCCCAAGGAAGTTAACAGCAGAGAGTCAGCAGATAACAGCCTAAAGGGGAATGATTCCTGCCCCCCATCACATAACTCTCTCCTAGAAGAGACTATTAAAAAATTCAGAGAGTTTGAAGAAAAATGGGGAAAGGAAAGAGAAGCTATGATAGAGAATAACAACATTCTGAAATTGGAGTTGGAAAAAATAAAGAATTCACAGGAGATTCAGGGAAACAAAATTTGTGAATTAGAAAAGGTTAAAAAATCACAGGAAAGTAGGATTTCTGAATTGGAAAAGATAAAAAAGTCTCAAGAAAATAAGATTTCTGAGTTGGAAAAAAATAATTCTCTAAAAAAATTAGGGAAATGGAAAAAAATTCAATAGAGCAAAATAGTTCATTTAAAAACTGATATAAAAAGGGGGGGTGTAGTAAAGGCAAGGGGGTAGTATCAGAAAAAGGGGAAGGAGTGATAAAAAGAGGGAAACTACATCCCAGGAAGAGTAATAGAAAATACACCATATCTGAGGGAATTAAGAGAGGGGGAGAAACATTGTGTGAATCTTTGGCTATTGAAATAGTCAATTATGCTAATGGTTTTCCTAATATTGAACCAGCCTTGCATTACCAGTATAAATCCTTCGTGGAATGATTTTCTGTAATCTTTTTGCTAATATTTTATTTAAGATTTTTTCATCAATATCCATTAGGAAGATTGGTATATAATTTTCTTTCTCTGTTTTCAACCTGCCTAGTTTAGCTATCAGTACCATGTCTGTGTCATAAAAGGAATTTGGTAGTACTCCTTCAATCCCTAATTTTTCAAATAGTTTATATAGCATTGCAGTTAATTGTTCTTTAAATATTTGGTAGAAATCACATGTAAATCCATCTAGTCCTGGGGATTTTTTCTTAGGAATTTGGTTAATAGCTTATTGTATTTCTTTTCCAAAATTGGGACTGTTTAGACCAGGGGTTCTCAAACTACAGCCTGCGGGCCCACCAGGTTATAGCAAATGGACTGAGGGGTGGAGACAAAATTTGAGCTCATACACATTAAATTAGCAAACATGCTCAAATATGAAACTTCAAATGATGAGGGGCCAATGGAATAATATTTTATTAGTGGACCTCTGAACTGATGTATGTATTCTCAAAAACAAATTTCAATTGTACTCATTCACTAAATTTTTTGTGACCATTGATCCAGGGAAATTACTATTAAGCATATATTCACTTAAAGTCAGCAACAAAGGAAAAAAAAAAAACATAACAACAAATATTTGTAAGAAAAGTCTTCTCTGTGCCAGCAAAATATGAAAAAAGATTGCCCATGAAATGAAGACTGGTTGACTAAATTTTGTCATGTGGATGTAGTGGAATGTTTTTATGTTATAAGAAATGCAAAAATAGACATACAAAAAGCAAAGAATTCATAGTAATTCATGAAACTTTATTCTTCAACAACTCTGAAAATTTGACTTGAGGAATTTGGGGAGTCCTCAAGACACTTTCAAGAGAGCTGGGAGGTCAAAGACTTTTACAAGATTACAAAGACTTTTAAAATTTCAATATAGTAAATATAAATAGTTAAAATCCATATTAAAAAAGGTTTTTGCTGTCTTCAATAATTTTAAGAACATAAAGAGTTCCTGAGACAGGTTTGAGAATCATTGTTCTATACTGAACTGATTTGAGGAAAGAAAAATAGAACCAAGAAAATAATTTATACAATGTCTGCCATAATCAAGTTCTCATTTGTGAAGTACTTATTCTGTACTAAGCACTGTGCCAAGCACTATGCAAAGCACTGCAAAATATTATGTATTGAAAAATGACCAATGTTTTGCTTTGGCAATTGGGGTTAAGTGACTTGCCCAGGGTCACACAGCTAAGAAGTATTAGGTGTCTGAGGCCAAATTTGAACTCAGGTCCTTCTCACTTCAGAACTAGTGCTCTATCCACTGCACCTGCTAACTGCCCCTGCGCCATCTAGCTACCCCCCCAAAAATGACCATTTATAAAATATCAACAGAACATTTTTGAAAAGAAAATCTCAGAATCTTTCAGACTGCTAACCCTTACTTAAAGACACAAGTTCTTTTATCAATCTTGAATTGACTTCTATCACAATCCTTTCCAAGGAACAATTCAAATCATTCTCTTTCTTGGGGTTGCCAACTCAATCTCTAGTACCTCTAGAAGAGATTGTATCTATATAATAAGGAAATTATTGCTTTCTTTAGCATGCTACCGGATCTCTCCTTCTTTACATCTTTACCCATTCCAATGGTCATTCTCCTTGCTAAAGGTAATTTCCCTGAATGTGCTCTTAACTCTATCCACCATTATTTCATCTTATCTTCTCTAGAATTTTTGCAACACCTTTTTCATTTTATAATTTGTTGTTCTATGTCCATTCCAGTAGAAAAATTAAGATTTCATCTATCCTAAAAAAAAAAAAAAAAAAAAAAAGATAAGCAGAACTTTTTTTTGAACCTGTCATTTTTTAAAGCAATTCTTTTCCATTTTCCCACTGTTATAAACTCCTAAAAAATTTATTCAGTTACCAAAATCTTGTTTTTTATTTGTGAAAATTCTATTTTTTTCTCATAAAGGTTACCCCTTTCTAAAACTTTACCTCTACTTGTATTTTTTATATTCTTATCCTCTAAGATTATTCTTCACTTTTTATTACTGATCATTCTCTCCCCTTGGATAGCTGTTATATTCTATTATTATATTCTATTTCACCTTCTGAAATATTACTCTGGTAATATTGTTCTTTCTTATTTTCCTCTTACCATTTTGAATGCCACTAATTCTTCTTCATTGACTTATCATTTTTCTCTCACTTCCAAACTCTAGCTATCTTCTAAGTTGTTATTTTTTCCTATTTTTTTCTTTCCATTTTCTTTTTTCATATTTTCTAACTTGAAAATTTCCTCAGTTTCCAAGGTCTTAATTATCACATTCAGATGCCTTCTAAATATCTTTAGTCGTGCTAGTATATCATCTTCAAATGGAAACTTGGGATTTCATTTGGATATCTTTTTACCATTAGTAACTCATCTTGCCCATATTGACCTCATCAGTTTTTTTCCTTCCAATCTTTTTTCTTCCAAGCCTCCTTTTGTTCTGTTGTCATAATCACTGCCCTCTTAATCAGACAGTTTTATTTTATTTTTTTAATTATAACTTTTTTATTGAAAGTACATATGCATGGGTAATTTTTTACATTATCCCTTGCACTCACTTCTGTTCCGAATTTTCCCCTCCTTCTTTCCACCCTTCCTCTAGATGGCAATCAGCCCCACACATGTTAAATATGTTATAATATATCATATATATGTGTGCAGAACTGAATTTCTTGTTGCACAGGAAGAATTGGATTCAGAAGGTAAAAATAACCTGGGAAGAAAAACAAAAATTCAAACAGTTTACATTCATTTCTCAGTGTTCCTTCCCTGGGTGTAGCTGATTCTGTCCATCATTGATCAATTGGAGTTGAATTAGATCTTCTCTTTGTTGAAGATATCCACTTCCATCAGAATACATCCTCAAACAGTATTGTTGTTGAAGTGTATAATGATCTCCTGGTTCTGCTCATTTCACTCAGCATCAGTTGATGTAAGTCTCTCCAAGCCTCTCTGTATTCATTCTGCTGGTAATTTCTTACAGAACAATAATATCCCATAACATTCATATAACACAATTTACTCAACCATTCTTCAATTGATGGGCATCCATTCATTTTCCAGTTTCTAGCCACTATGAAAAGGGCTTCCACAAATATTTTGGCACATATAGGTCTCTTTCCCTTCTTTAGCATTTCTTTGGGATATAAGCCCAGTAGTAGCACTGCTGTATCAAAGAGTATTCACAGTTTGATAACTTTTGGGGCATAATTCCAGATTGCTCTCCATAATGGTTGGATTCGTTAACAACTCCACCAGCAATGCATCAATGTCCCAGTTTTCCCACATCCCCTCCAACCTTCATCATTATTTTCTCCTGTCATTTAACCAATCTGACCGGCATGTAGTGGTATCTCAGAGTTGTCTTAATTTTCATTTCTCTGATCAATAGTGATTTGGAACATTCTTTCATATAAATGGAAATAGTTTCAATTTCATCCTCTGAAAATTGTCTGTTCATATCCTTTGACCATTTATCAATTGGATAATGGCTTGATTTCTTATAAATTAAAGTCAATTCTCTATATATTTTGGAAATGAGGCCTTTATCAGAATCTTTAACTGTAAAAATGTCTTCCCAGTTTGTTGCTTCCCTTCTAATCTTGTTTGCATTAGTTTTATTTGTAAAAACGTCTTTTAATTTGATGTAATCAAAAGTTTCTATTTTGTGAGCAATAATGATCTCTAGTTCTTTGGTCACAAATTCCTTTCTCCTCCAGAAGTATGAGAGGTAAACTATCCTATGTTCCTCTAATTTATTTATGATCTCGTTCTTTATGCCTAAATCGTGGACACATTTTGATCTTATCTTAATATATGGTGTTAAGTTTGGATCCATGCCTAATTTCTGCCATACTAATTTCCAGTTTTCCCAGCAGTTTTTGTCAAATAAGGAATTCTTATCCCAAAAGGTGGGATCTTTGGGTTTGTTAAATGCTAGATTGCTATAATTATTGACTATTATGTCTTTTGAACCTAACCTATTCCACTAATCAACTAGTCTATTTCTTAGCCAATTCCAAATGGTTTTGATGATTAATGCTTTATAACATGGTTTTAGATCCAATACAGCTAGGCCACCTTCATTTGTTTAATCAGAGAATTTTAGAACTGCAATCATTTCTGCAACACTCTCTTTCATCACTTACATCAAATTTGTAACTAGATCCTCTTTTATTCTAAATTATTATACTTTTCAATTATATATTCCCTTGCATTATGTCAACATATTTTAAAATCATCCAAACAATTAACATTTATTAACTTTCTACTATATCTCAATTTTTTTTTGCTTCTCAGTAAGCTAAATTATTAATTTCTTAGGTTTTTTTTTTTCTCCAGTCTTTTCCTTTTCCATTCTATCAATTACATTACTACCAAAGGAATCTTACAAAGGCAAAGATCACTATCCTCTTTAAAAAATCTTCAGGGAGAAGATGGCGGAGAAGAAACACACGACTCAGTGAACGTCCTCACTCCCTCACAACCAATTAGATAAATTAAGTCTCAAAATTAGCTCAGGACTGATAGATACCACAAGGACTGGAAGCACGACTTACCAGCTGAAGAGAATCTGGAGTATCAACAAGAAAGGTCAGTTCTCAGGGGAGGAATAAGAAAGACCAGCACAGATGGTGGGGTAGGGGCACACTGCGCCCATTGCGCTGGGAGGGGCTCTGGGATCAGAGAAGCCACTGAGGTAAAGGAATCTGGCACAGGCTGTTAGCTCTTCTCTGCTAATTATTTAGCAGTTCAGAAGAGAAAGCCAAAATATTTTAAAACTCAGATTAGATTTTCCCGACCCTGGGGGTGACTCAGGCACAGATCTGGGCACCAGGGGGTGTGGCCTCAGCTACCTCCTGAGAATAGTTAAGAGACTGACAAGTGGGTGGATACGGCCCAAGGCAACACACACGGCCTAGCTTAGCTGGAGGGAGTGGAACTCAGCTCCAGGAAGTCCCAGAGAAGCGGAACCTTTGAACTAGGGACCGCGGTTTCTGGCAGACACTTCCAGTTTGAGCGCAGGGGCTTCTCACGTCACCTGCTGCAGACATCCACTCCCCACCCGGACACATAGGCTGAGCTTCTTGCTGTCTTCACTATTCTACGCCCTCAAAGCACAGCAGTGCTAATCACCTCTGAGGCGCTTCCAGGGAGGGGGTGGGGAACTCTCTCCCAGAGCTCTCTCTTAGCGCGGGCGCAGGGGCCTCTGCATCCATCCGGTCTGGGAGGAAGCTGGTAAAGAAGTAAATAATTTCCTACCCCAGGGACAGACCCCAAAACATTTTTTAAGTATGAGCAAAAAAGCTAGAAACACTATAGATTCCTTCTATACAGAGAAAGAGCGGGTATCCAACCCCGAGGAAGTTAACAGCAAAGATTCAGAAGATAACAACCTAAAGGGGAATGATTCCTGCCCCCCATCACATAACTCTCTCCTAGAAGAAGCTCTTAAGAAATTGAGGGAGATCGAAGAAAAATGGGGCAAGGAAAGGGAAGTTATGATAGAGAATAATAACGTCCTGAAATTGGAGTTGGAAAAAATAAAGAATTCACAGGAGATGCAGGGAAACAAAATTAGTGAATTAGAAAAGGTTAAAAAAACACAGGAAAGTAGGATTTCTGAATTGGAAAAGATAAAAAAGTCTCAAGAAAATAGAATTTCTGAATTGGAAAAAGAAAATAATTCTCAAAAAAAAAAAAATTAGGGAAATGGAAAAAAATTCAATAGAGCAAAACAATTCATTTAAAAACGAAATTGGGCATTTACAAAAAGAACTAAAAACTGTGAAAGAAGAAAATAACTCCTTAAAAGTCAGGATGGAACAAATAGAAATGAATGATTCACAGAGAACCCAAGAATCAGTCAAACAAAACAAAAAAAATGAGAAGCTGGAGAACAACGTCAAATACTTACTGGGAAAATCTATAGACCTGGAAAATAGATCTAGGAGAGATAATCTGCGGATTATTGGACTTCCAGAAAACTATGACCAAAAAAAGAGCCTAGATTCTATTTTACAGGAAATTATCAAAGAGAACTGTCCAGAGATAATAGAAACAGAAGGGAAAGTAGATGTGGAAAGAATTCATCGAACTCCTTCTGAAATAGACCCTAAAAAAAGAACACCACGGAATACTGTGGCTAAGCTGCAGAATTACCACACAAAGGAGAAAATCCTGCAAGCAGCTAGAAAAAAACAATTTAAATACCAAGGTGCCACAATAAGGGTCACCCAAGATCTGGCTGCCTCCACATTAAAAGATAGAAGGGCCTGGAACCTGATATTCTGTAAGGCAAAAGATCAAGGACTGCAACCAAGAATGAACTACCCAGCTAAGTTTAGCATCTTTTTCCATGGAAGAAGATGGTCATTCAATGAAACAGAGGAATTCTATATGTTTCTAAGAAAAAAACCAGACTTAAACAAAAAATTTGATCTACATCCACAAGACTGAAGAGAAACAGAAAAAGGTACACAGAACCCTTGAGAACTGTAACTCTGTTGTGGGTATATAAAAAATACTCAAGGATAAGTTGATTTTACTGATATAAAAGAAAAAAAGGGGGGTGTAGTAAAGGGAAGGAGGTCGGTTCAGAAAAAGGGGAAGGAGTGATAAAAAGAGGGAAACTACATCCCAGGAAGAGACATAGAAAATACACCATATCTGAGGGAACTTAGTGAGGGGGAGAATCATTGTGTGAATCTTACTCTCATCAGAAGAGGCTCAAAGAGTAAATAATTAACATATTTGTTTTTCAGAGAATTTTCTCTCACCTCATTAAAAGGGGGGAGAGGAAAAGGGAAAAGGAAAAGGGGAATAAGTGAAGGGACTTGGAGGGAGGGGGGAGGGATCCTAAAAAAAAAAAAAAAAAAAAAAAGAGGGAGGGTTGCGCGTCACAAGGGGGGTCTGTAAATTAAATATCGGGGAGGGGGATCAGGGGGGTCAAGGGAAAAAAGCATAATCTGGGGATAATACGATGGCAGGAAATACAGAATTAGTAATTTTAACTGTAAATGTAAATGGGATGAACGATCCCATCAAACGGAGACGGATAGTAGATTGGATCAAAAAGCAGAACCCTACAATATGTTGCCTACAGGAAACACACTTAAAGCAGGGAGATACATACAGAGTAAAGGTAAAAGGTTGGAACAGAGCCTATTATGCTTCAGGTAAAGCCAAAAAAGCAGGGGTAGCTATCCTTATCTCAGATCAAGCAAAAGCAGAAGTAGATCTCGTTAAAAAAAGATAAGGAAGGAAACTATATCCTGCTGAAAGGTAGCATAAATAATGAAGCCATATCAATACTAAACATATATGCACCAAGTGGTATAGCATCTAACTTTCTAAAGGAAAAGTTAAGAGAACTGCAAGAAGAAATAGACAGTAAAACTATAATAGTGGGAGATCTCAACCTTGCACTCTCAGATTTAGACAAATCAAACCACAAAACAAACAAGAAAGAAATTAAAAAAGTAAATAGAACATTAGAAAAACTAGGTATGATAGACCTTTGGAGAAAACTGAATGGCAATAGGAAGGAATATACTTTCTTCTCAGCAGTTCATGGATCCTATACAAAAATTGACCATATACTAGGACATAAAGATCTCAAAATTAAATGTAGGAAGGCAGAAATAATAAATGCCTTCTTCTCAGATCACAATGCAATAAAAGCTACATTCAGTAAAAAGTTAGGGGTAAATAGACCAAAAAGTAATTGGAAACTGAATAATCTCATCTTAAAGAATGACTGGGTGAAAGAGCAAATTATAGAAACAATTAACAATTTCACCCAAGATAATGATAATGATGAGACATCATATCAAAATCTTTGGGATGCAGCTAAAGCGGTAATAAGGGGAAATTTTATATCTTTAGAGGCTTATTTGAAGAAAATTGAGAAAGAGAAGATTAACGAATTGGGCTTACAACTTAAAAGGCTAGAAAAAGACCAAATTATAAACCCCCAACCAAAAATTAAACTCGAAATACAAAAATTAAAAGGAGAAATCAATAAAATTGAAAGTAAAAAAACTATTGAATTAATAAATAAAACCAAGAGTTGGTTTTATGAAAAAGCCAATAAAATAGATAAACCTTTGGTAAATTTGATCAAAAAAAAGAAAGAGGAAAATCAAATTGATAGTCTTACAAATGAAAAGGGGGATCTTTCCACCAATGAAGAGGAAATTAGAGAAATAATAAGGAGTTACTTTGCCCAACTTTATGCCAATAAATTTGATAACTTAAGTGAAATGGATGACTTCCTCCAAAAATATAGGCTCCCTAGATTAACAGAGGAGGAGATAAATTGCTTAAATAGTCCCATTTCAGAAAAAGAAATAGAACAAGCTATTAATCAACTCCCCAGGAAAAAATCCCCAGCACCAGATGGATTCACATGTGAATTCTACCAAACATTTAAAGAACAATTAGCCCCAATGTTATATAAATTATTTGAAAAAATAGGGGATGAAGGAGTCCTACCAAATTCC
This sequence comes from Sminthopsis crassicaudata, assembly GCF_048593235.1. Taxonomy (NCBI): domain Eukaryota; kingdom Metazoa; phylum Chordata; class Mammalia; order Dasyuromorphia; family Dasyuridae; genus Sminthopsis; species Sminthopsis crassicaudata. The sequence continues at coordinate 127,410,064 of NC_133618.1, read as the reverse complement.
TTTTATGACACAGACATGGTACTGATACCTAAACCTGGTAGATCGAAAACTGAGAAAGAAAATTATAGACCAATCTCCTTAATGAATATTGATGCTAAAATCTTAAATAAGATATTAGCAAAAAGACTTCAGAAAATCATCTCCAAGATAATACACTATGATCAAGTAGGATTTATTCCAGGAATGCAGGGCTGGTTTAATATTAGGAAAACTATTAATATAATTGACCATATTAATAATCAAATTAATAAGAACCATATGATCATCTCAATAGATGCAGAAAAAGCATTTGACAAAATCCAACATCCATTCCTACTAAAAACTCTTGAGAGTATAGGAATAAATGGATTATTCCTTAGAATAATCAGGAGTATATATTTAAGACCGTCAGTAAGCATAATATGCAATAGAAATAAACTGCAACCTTTCCCAGTAAGATCAGGAGTGAAACAAGGTTGCCCACTATCACCATTACTATTCAATATAGTACTAGAAACGCTAGCCTCGGCAATAAGAGCCGAGAAAGAGATTCAAGGAATTAGAGTAGGAAATGAGGAAATTAAACTATCACTTTTTGCAGATGACATGATGGTATACTTAGAGAACCCCAAAGACTCTGCTAAAAAGCTACTAGAAATAATTCAAAATTTCAGCAAAGTGGCAGGATACAAAATAAATCCACATAAATCCTCGGCATTTTTATATATCACTAGCAAAATGCAACAGCAAGAGATACAAAGAGAAATTCCATTCCAAACAAATGTTGAGAGTATAAAATATTTGGGAATCCATCTACCAAAGAAAAGTCAGGAATTATATGAGAAAAATTACAAAACACTTGCCACAAAAATAAAATCAGATTTAAATAATTGGAAAGACATTCAGTGCTCTTGGATAGGCCGAGCGAATATAATAAAGATGACAATACTCCCCAAACTAATCTATTTATTTAGTGCTATTCCAATCAGACTCCCAAGAAACTATTTTAATGACCTAGAAAAAATAACAACAAAATTCATATGGAAGAATAAAAGGTCAAGAATTGCAAGGGAACTAATGAAAAAAAACTCAGAGGAAGGTGGTCTAAGTGTACCTGATCTAAAGCTATACTATATAGCAGCAGTCACCAAAACCATTTGGTATTGGCTAAGAAATAGACCGGTAGATCAGTGGAACAGATTAGATACAAAGGACAAAAAAGGGTACATCTATAGCAATCTAATCTTTGACAAACCCAAAGATTCCAACATTAGGGATAAAAATTCATTATTCGGAAAAAACTGTTGGGAAAACTGGAAATTAGTATGGCAGAAATTAGATATGGATCCACACTTAACACCATATACCAAGATAAGATCAAAATGGATCCATGATTTAGGCATAAAGAGGGAGATAATAAATAGATTAGAGGAACAGAGGATAATCTACCTCTCAGACTTGTGGAGGAGGAAGGAATTTATGACCAGAGGAGAACTAGAGATCATTATTGATCACAAAATAGAAGATTTTGATTACATCAAACTAAAAAGTTTCTGTACAAATAATACTAATGCAAACAAGATTAGAAGGGAAGTAACAAATTGGGAAAATATTTTTAAAAACAAAGGTTCTGACAAAGGTCTCATTTCCAAAATATATAGAGAACTGACCATAATTTATAAGAAACCAAACCATTCTCCAATTGATAAATGGTCAAAGGATATGAACAGACAATTCTCAGAGGAAGAAATTGAAACTATTTCCACTCACATGAAAGAGTGTTCCAAATCACTACTGATCAGAGAAATGCAAATTAAGACCACTCTGAGATACCACTACACACCTGTCAGATTGGCTAAGATGACAGGAACAAATAATGACAAATGTTGGAGGGGATGTGGGGAAATTGGGACACTAATACATTGCTGGTGGAGTTGTGAAAGAATCCAGCCATTCTGGAGAGCAATCTGGAATTATGCCCAAAAAGTTATCAAACTGTGCATACCCTTTGACCCAGCAGCGCTACTACTGGGATTATATCCCAAAGAAATACTAAAGAGCGGAAAGAGACATATATGTGCCAAAATGTTTGTGGCAGCTCTTTTTGTTGTAGCTAGAAACTGGAAAATGAATGGATGTCCATCAGTTGGAGAATGGTTGGGTAAATTGTGGTATATGAAAGTTATGGAATATTATTGCTCAGTAAGAAATGACCAGCAGGAGGAATACAGAGAGGGTTGGAGAGACTTAAATCAACTGATGCTGAGTGAAATGAGCAGAACCAGAAGATCACTGTACACTTCAACAATGATACTGTATGAGGATGTATTCTGATGGAAGTGGAAATCTTCAACATAAAGAAGATCCAACTCACTTCCAGTTGATCAATGATGGACAGAGGTAGATACACCCAGAGAAGAAACACTGGGAGGGGAATGTAAATTGTTAGCACTAATATCTGTCTGCCCAGGTTGCATGTACCTTCGGATTCTAATGTTTATTGTGCAACAAGAAAATGATATTCACACACATGTATTGTACTTAGACTATACTGTAACACATGTAAAATGTATGGTATTGCCTGTCGTCGGGGGGAGGGAATAAGGGAGGGGGGGTAATTTGGAAAAATGAATACAAGGGATAATATTATAAAATATATATATATATAATAAAAAAAAAAATAAATAAAATAATAAAAAAAAATCTTCAGGGATACCTTCATTTCTTTAAGATAAAATGGAACTCTTTAGAACAGAATTTAAGGATCCATATTTTTAGCTCACATATGCTTTTTCAAAAATGCTATTCTACTTCATAGTTGCCTCTTTCTAGAAATATAGTTATTTCTAGTTATCATTTAACTTGTTAACTCTTGCCCATATGTGATATTATAACCAATGTGATATTATAACCAATTCTAAGCCAATTTTTTTTTCATGCCCATTTCTTCCTATTAAAATTTTATCTTAAGGTTCAGTTAAGGGGCAGTCTCTTCTATGTAATCCTAATATCACCCAATTGAACGTACTTTTATAAATTTCCCAAGAATACTTTATCTGATTTTTCTGTGCTCTTATAATACAGTATATTGCATTATATTCGAAGCTTCCATGTTTTCGATACTTTGAAATTTAAATAGTCAACTTGACACTTTGCAACTTCCATCGTGCATTACTGGCTTTTTGCTGAATATCTCCACTGATATGTTTTATAGACTCAAATTTAGTATGACTAAATCAAAAGTCATCATATCACTCCACAATGTTTGATCCCTTAATTCACTATTTATGTTGTGGGTACTACAATCCTTCCCTTAACTTTATAATTTCAAAAATCTCTGGCTCATTCTTCTCCCTTACTCTGTTCTCAATAATATAATGTGTTGTAAAAAACAAACAAACAAACAAAAAAAAAATGAAACAAAACAAAACAAACAAACAAAAAAAAAACAAGCATAACCTTGGAAAACTATATCTATTTTCCTCTTTTTTAAAAAACAGAGAAAACCATTCATGAACTTGAAATGAACTTCACTGAGATGTAAAAGAAATATACTAGATTTTCATCAACCTCTTTATATAGAGTCAATTTTATTTTTTGCCAACATCACCTGAAAAAGATAGGTTGTTGATTGTGCAGTAAGCAAATGTCTGCTTGAAATAAAGAGGTGAGGGCAGGAGCCCTTCAGGTTAGAAATAAGGTATGAATGTCACAAAGCTGAAATGAAGCAAAAAAAAAAAAAAAAAAAAAAGAATAACAAGATGTAACTAAATGATCTTTTCTCCTTAGCTGGTATAAAAGAGATAGTTTTTGTACAGTTCAGTTAAAGTATGATTCTAAGATATTTTAATTTAAAAAGTATAGAAATAAAATGAAAATAAAGTTTCATTACTTTGTTTCCTTTAAGGCTAAAATATTCAAAAGGAAATGAAGACTCAATGATTTCAATTCTGCCAACCAATATTATCTATTATAACGGATTTCCACCTGCACATACTAAACAGATTTCATAGATATTCTCCAATAAGTTTAGAGTAAATATTATAAAGGCCTTTCTCACTTTCTCCTGATGTCACAATAATACTTTCTCCCCACACTCTACATAAAGCTCTCCTTTATTTCTTTTTTTTTGAAATTCCTCATCTGCTATGTGTTGCAGCACACACTCACCCACCTGCCTCTCCACTGTCCTCCATATGATATATTTAAATATTCGGATTTCCTTTAAGTTTTATTTCATTTATTTCATCCTTTTCAGATCACGATGCAATTAAAATTACATTTAATAAAAAGCCAGGGGAAAATAGACCAAAAATAATTGAAAACTAAATAATCTTATACTAAAGAATGATTGGGTAAAACAGCAAATCATAGACATAATTAATAACTTAACCCAAGAAAATGACAATAATGAGACATCATACCAAAATGTGTGGGATACAGCCAAAGCAGTAATAAGGGGAAGTTTTATATCTCTAGAGGCCTACTTGCATAAAATAGAGAAAGAGAGGGTCAACGAAATGGGCTTACAACTAAAATTGCTATAAAAGGAACAAATTAAAAACCCCCAGACACGAAACTTGAAATTCTAAAAATAAAAGGTGAGATTAATAAAATTGAAAGTAAAAAAAAACAAAACAAAAAAAAAACCTATTGAATTAATTAATAAAACTAAGAGTTGGTTCTATGAAAAAAAAACAACAACAACAACAACAAAATAGACAAACCCTTAATAAATCTGATTAAAAAAAGGAAAGAGAAAAAGCAAATTGTTAGTCTTAGAAATGAAAGGGAAAACTCACCACTAATGAAGAGGAAATTATAACAATAGTTAGGAGCTACTTTGCTCAACTTTATGCCAATAAATTCGATAACTTAAATGAAATGGAAGAATACCTTCAAAAATATAGCTTGCCCAGATTAACAGAGGAAAATGTAAGTAGTCTAAATAGTCCCATTTCAGAAAAAGAAAGAGAAAAAGCTATTAACCAACTCCCTAAGAAAAAATCCCCAGGACATGATGAATTTACATGTGAATTCTACCAAACATTTAAAGAACAACTAACTCCAATGCTATATAAACTATTTGAAAAAATAGGGATTGAAGGAGTCCTACCAAATTCCTTTTATGACACAGACATGGTACTGATACCTAAACCAGGTAGATTAAAAACTGAGAAAGAAAACTATAGACCAATCTCCTTAATGAATATTGATGCTAAAATCTTAAATAAAATATTAGCAAAAAGACTACACAAAATCATCCCCAGGATAATAGACTATGATCAAGTAGAATTTATTCCAGGAATGCAGGGCTGGTACAATATCAGGAAAACTATTAGCATAACCAACTATATCAATAACCAAATTAACAAAAATCATATGATCATCTCAATAGATGCAGAAAAAGCACTTGATAAAATCCAACATCCATTCCTACTAAAAGCACTTGAGAGTATAAGAATAAGTAGACTATTCCTTAAAATAATAAGGAGCATATATTTAAAACCATCAGTAAACATCATATGTAATGGCAATGAACTGGAACCTTTCCCAGTAAGATCAGGAGTAAAACAAGGTTGCCCTCTATCCCCATTACTGTTCAATATAGTACTAGAAACACTAGCATCGGCAATAAGAGCCGAGAAACAGATTCAAGGAATTAGAGTAGGTAATGAGGAAATCAAACTATCACTCTTTACAGATGACATGATGGTATACTTAGAGAACCCCAAAGACTCTGATAAAAAGCTATTAGAAATAATTCAGAACTTTAGCAAACTTGCAGGATACAAAATAACTCCACATAAATCCCCAGCATTTTTATACATTACCAACACAATTTAACAGCAAGAAATATACAGAGAAATTCCATTCAAAATAACGGTCAATAGTATAAAATCTTTTGGGAATATATCTACCAAAGGAAAGTCAGGAATTATATGAGTAAAATTATGAATACTTCCTACAAAAACAAAGTAAGATTTAAATAACTGGAAAGACATTGAGTGCTCTTGGATAGGCCGAGAGAATATAATTAAGATGACAATACTCCCTAAACTGATCTATTTATTTAGTAGTATACCAATCAGACTCCCAAGAAACTCTTTTAGTGACCTAGAAAAAATAACAATAGAACTCATATGGGACAACAAAAGGCCGAGAATTTCAAGGGAAGTAATGAAAAAAAAAATTAAATAAAGGTGGTCTAGCTGTACCTGATATAGAACTATATTATAAAGCAACAGTCACCAAAACCATTTGGTATTGGTTAAGAAATAGACTAATTGATTAGTGGAATAGGTTAGGTTTACAGGGCAAGATAGTGAATAAAAATAGCAATCTAGTATTTGACAAAACCAAAGATCCAAACTTTTGGGATAAAAATTCATTATTTGACAAAAACTTCTTGGAAACCTGGAAATTAGTATGGCAGAAACTAGGCATGGACCTATATTTAACACCACATACTAAGATAAGATCAAAACGGGTCCAAGATTTAGGCATAAAGAATGAGATCATAAATAAATTAGAGGAACATAGGATAGTTTACCTCTCAGACTTGTGGAGGAAGAAGGAATTTGTGTCCAAAAGAGAACTAGAGATCATTATTGATCACAAAATAAAAAAAATTGATTACATCAAATTAAAAAGCTTTTGTACAAACAAAACTAATGCAAACAAGATTAGTAGAGAAGTAACAAATTGGCTAAACATTTTTACAGTTAAAGGTTCTAATAAAGGCCTCATTTCCAAAATATACAGAGAATTGACTTTAATTTATAAGAAATCAAGCCATTCTCCAATTGAAAAATGGTCAAAGGATATGAACAGACAATTTTCAGAGGATGAAATTGAAACTATTTCTACTTATATGAAAGTGTTCCAAATCACTATTGATCAGAGAAATGAAAATTAAGACAACTCTGAGATACCACTACATGCCTGTCAGATTGGCTAAGATGACAGGAACAAATAATGATGAATGTTGGAGGAGATGTGGAAAAACTGGGACACTGATGCATTGTTGGTGGAGTTGTGAAAGAATCCAACCATTATGGAGAACAATCTGGAACTATGCCCCAAAAATTATCAAACTGTGCATACCCTTTGATCCAGCAGTGCTACTACTGGGCTTATATCCCAAGGAAATATTAAAGAAGGGAAAGGGATCTGTATGTGCCAAAAGTTTTGTGGCAGCTCTTTTTGTAGTGGCTAGAAACTGGAAAATGAATGGATACCCATAAATTGGAGAATGGTTGTGTAAATTATGTTATATGAATGTTATAGAATATTATTATTCTGTAAGAAATGACCAACAGAATGAATACAGAGAGGCTTGGAGAGACTTACATCAACTGATGCTGAGTGAAATGAGCAGGATCAGGAGATCATTATACACATCAACAACAATACTGTATGAGGATGTATTCTGATGGAAGTGGATATCTTCAACATAGAGAAGAGCTAATCCAATTCCAATTGATCAATGATGCACAGAATCAGCTACACCCAGAAAAGGAACACTGGGAAATGAGTGTAAACTGTTAGCATTTGTTTTTCACCCCAGATTATTTTTACCTTCCGAATACAATTCTTACTTTGCATCAACAACAACAGAGTTCGGTTCTGCACATATATATTGTACCTAGGATATACTATAAGATATTTAATATGTATGGGAATGCCTGCTATCCACGGGAGGTAGTGGAGGGAAGGCGGGGAAAAATTCAGAACAGAAGGGAGTACAAAGGATAATGTTGTAAAAAAAATTACCTATGCATGTGTATTGTAAAAAAAAAAAAATTATAATTATAAAATTAATTTAAAAATACAAAATAAAAAAAGTTTTATTTAATTTAACAAATTTTTATTTTTTAATTTTGATTTCAAATTTAACTTCATAAAACTTGCCTCCAAAAGAAATTAGTGGGAATATAATGATATGGAAATATCAATATATTTTGTATAGGTATGAAAAGACTTCATACAAGGAAATTATTAAATATTTAGGAAACCTGTTGTTTTTATTGGTGTTTAGTCATTTCATTTATGTCTGATTTTTGTGTCCCCATTTAGAATTTTCTTGGCAAATATATTGGAATGATTGTCATTTCCTTCTCTAGCTCATTTTACAGATATGGAAACTAAAGCAAAAAGGTAAGTGACTTACTCAGGGTCACACCACTACTATGTATCTGAGGCTAGATTTAAACTCAGGAAAATGAACGTTTGTGACTTTAGGCCTACCAGTCTAAAACTATGCTATCTGGCTTCCCTTATTTATATTTTATAATTCAGCTAAAGGATGAAATATCATAAAAATGATTTTATTTTTATTTAAGTGAATATTAAACTTTAGTCATATAGTAGTCTTGAACAGCCTATAAGACATTACAAATGAATAATTGTATAAGAGAAGACATATCAAGGTTGCCATATAATAGATGTGTAGCCAAAAAGGAATGGATAGGACATATAAAAATAATGAAAAATGACAAGGAATGGTCCATATGTTTCACTTGTGTTCATATAAAATTAGAATTACTCAAAGGGGAAGAAATGGGTCAAAGCTTACCTCCTTAGTTCCATAAACTGTATGTTTTATGAATTAGCATCTGTGGAATTCATGTTCTCATTTACAAAATGTGTGTACCTATATCTAAATATCTTCTTCATAGGATTGCTACGAAACTCAAAGTATTTTAAAATGATATATTTTTAAGGAATTCCTTTTATTATTTAGTGTTCTTAGCCTGTTATTCAGAATGTGAATTCAGCCTTCTTCTTCCTTCTACTAGATATCCCTACATTCCAGTAAAACTGGAAGACTAGCCATTCTTTAACCTTGACCTGTTTTTTTTTTTAAACTGTGCATGTCAGTGTAAGCCATTTGTATCTCATACCTGGAATGAACTCTTACATATAGCCACTTTTCAATATTTTACTAATATTTCAAGAAATAATCCAGGTGATGCTTCCCCCCCTCCATTTACTCATTTCCTTATCCTTTGACCACCTTTTCTACTTTTCTAATAGCACTTTAGACTTCTGCTCTACTCTTGGTTCTTAACCATTTTACCCTTTTCTAGTTTTCTTATAGTACCTTGGAACTCTCTCTATCCTCATCATAGAAGAGAATATGGCAGTTTGCCTCAGTATCCCTAAAGAATATTTAATGTTTAACAGATGATTAATGAGTAGGTTTTGAAATGATTTGAATGATGGATAAATCTTTTTTTTTAAATCCCAGGCCTTTGAGAGAAAATACCATAGTATAGAGTCTTTTCTCATCTTTGCATCTCTATATTTTTCAAATAAGATAAAATTAATATCAATATATTGTGTCATAAATTATGGCTATGTTAGAAAAAATCTTCAAGATCAACTAGTGCAAATCCTTTATTTGAATTGAATAGATTAAAAGATCTAATTGGAATGATTTTTTTGTGAAATTGATTTTGTATTTATATTGTGTATAAAGAAGCTCAACATCACAGAATTGGACAGATATGACAATTGATGACTGTTAACCTCTATATCAAATAGCAAAAAGAAAAAATGAATCAGAAAGGCTGAGCATTAAACATATGGCCAATTATAATCCCATCAGAGCCTTCTTTATTTTTTCAAGTCTAATAGGGCATAAGAAGATCATAAGCAATAATCACCAATATCCATTATGATGTCCTAAAGATAGTGTGCAAGTTGAGTAGGTTGTTTATAATCCTTTTGGGGAATGATTAGTGTAGCAAAAAAGCTTTATACTGTTGAAAACATAACCTATTACTACTTGGGGCTATCTTAAAATGACAGCATTCCAAAAATATACCAAAACTAAACAATACAAGACCAAAAAAAATTTTTTTAAGAAAAATAAAAAAAAAATCATTAATTTTTGGACTTAAGATAAAAATAAGACATCAAGATAAGGTGAATTTTATAATCTCATCCTTTCTATATTCAGTCATTAGGGATAAGTACAATCTATTCACCAGAAAGCAGGAACACCAGTTTTCACATGTCAAATACAGATATTCATTAGGTTCATTTATACATCTGGTAGTGTTCCAAAGAATACATATTTTAAATAAATTCTAATTGGGCTGCATAATTTTGTATGAAGCAAGATTAAAAGTTAGATAGCAATTCAGGAAATTTTTCAAAATGGCTTATAATACCACCTTTCCCAAATAATAAAAGCAAATTTTCCCTTCTGGGTAATCAGTCCTATTCCCTCTCTATATTTTCTTTCTTTTTACCCTTTTTGACTTCAAAAATAGGGAAGAAATTGCATTTTCTTCCAAGTTGCCTAACCCTGTCAATTTTGCTATCAGCAACAATTACCTCTTCATACTATCCTACATAAGCCTGAGGGAAAACATTTCCACACCACCAAACAATGGAAACAACTGCTCCTCCAGTCCACAGCTGAACCTAATAAAAGCATTAATGTTAGAGCTTGCCAAGTTGCTTCCCAGGAATGCCACTTGCATAAAATCCTTCCATTCTGGCCATGGATGGCATTTTACTCTCCTCCTTATGTAGAACTATGCCATCTGCTAATAGACTAAATATATCACATGCCAGGTAACAATTTCCTTTAAATTCATTTTTGTCTGGGTATGTATGTAAATGTGTGTGTCTCTATATATTATTATAGATATAGACATACATAATAAATATATATATATACATATGTACATATGCTTGCATACACATATACAAATGCATATTCAATAATATAATGCATACCACAAATATATGTGTATTGCAATGCAATTGTGTGAGTATTACAATGCAATTGTGCATGTATTGCAATGCAATTGTGTATGCATAAGAACATCTATATACTGTCATATGTACATACAGAAATATATACATATATATTTATATGAGTTACTATAGTATATATGCCTATTTTGTACTTATATACATTACATATGTATATATATATTATGTATAGTATATACATGCATATATGTGTATATATACATATACATATACATATACATATATATATATATATATATATATGTGTGTGTGTGTGTGTGTGTGTGTGTGTGTGTGTGTGTGTGTGTGTGTGTATGTCTTCACCCAACAAGACAACATCTTGAGGAGGGAAAGAGCAAAAGCAGATCCAAATCCCACAAAGAACTGATCTCTGGCTCTTTGCTATTTATTAAGGAGTTGGTGTGTAATTTATGAGCAGGTATCCATGGAAATAAGTTTTTAGTTATGTAATAAAAAGCTCTGAGATCTGCTGTTCTAATAAACTGAGGAATAACTGTGGAGCTGAATTTAAAAAAAAAACAAAGAAAGAAGAATGTATCATTAAATCAAGAACATTGAGGTCTGATGGAACTATGCTGAAGACAATAATAAAGTTTTATAGTGACTCAAGTATGGGAACAAGTCATTACATGTGGCAAGTGATGGCAAAAAAAAAAATTACATCTGATGCATTTGACAGAACAAAGTAGATGATGGAGAGAAGTTGTCTAAGCTCTCCTGAATTTCTGTCTATATTGATATAAATGTAGATACAAACACACACACACACACGCATAGACATACAAATATATGCATGCACATTGATACATATTCACACTATAAATATGTGTATATTACACATAAATGTATGCTCATGTTTGTATGTGCATATTTATACACACAAATACACACATTTAACAAAATCCACAAAAAGACAGAATGAAACAGCTTCCCAAACAAAGATAACTTAGGACTTTAGGAAAGTTCTGTCTCACTTCAGTAAAGAGAAATATAGCCCAGCTTAGGCTGTGTCTGGACAAACTAGTGGGAGACTCTTAGACACAGCAGAGATTAGAATTTGAGATTCCATGGTCCTGGCCAATAGCACAGCAGATCAGAGGTATAGCAAGCTAAATATAAGGACCTAATTGTCCAGCCTCAGCACAATAGAGAAACTGATAGTCCTGTAAGCCAGTTCACATGAGATGACTAGTCTGTATCACCCTAGTGCAGTACACAAGCAATATCTCCAGAAGCACTGATGCAGAAAAATGACCAGGCCCCTGATCCTCAGTGAAAGAATATTGGGAGAGTGACCACAGGAGTAGAGCTCGACTTTTTAAAAATGAGAAAAAAAAAGTGCCCTGGCCATTAAAAAACTGCTTTGGAAAAAAAGAAACACAAACTCAGAAAAGCAAATCCCTACATGTGAAGCCTCAAAGGGGAATATGAATTGGTCCCAAACCCAAAAAGTCCTATCTTATAATCAAAAAAGAAAGATAGAGGAAAAAATTGGGAAAAGAAATGAGATTATGCAAAATATTTATTTTTAAACAGTCTACTGTTTGGAAAGGAAGCACAAAAACTGATTGAAGATTACTTAAAAATAGAATTGGGCAAATGGAAAAGTAAGTTGAAAAACTTACTAAAGTCTTTCTTAAAAGTTAGAATTGGGCAAGTAGAAACTAAAGACTTTGAGAAACATCAAGAATCACTCAAAAAAAATCAAAAGAGTGAAAAAAAGAGAAAAAAATAAAATGCTTTATTGAAAAAAAATAAAATAAATGATCTATAAAATAGATCTAGGACAGAAAACTTAAGAATTTTGGGGAAGCAGAAGCAAGAGGGTTGATAAAAGGCATGTATTTGCCTAAGTTCTTCCCAAAACCACTCAAAACACTTTTAATATTAATATAAAGTAATTCCTGAAGTGGAAGAACCCATAAAAGGATACAGTGAAAACAACTCAAAAACAACTAAAAAATGGGGCAGAGGCAAGATGGAAGAGAAGACACACCTGTCATTCCAAGCTCCCCTTCTATCCTCACTACTAATTACCAAATTCAGCCTCAGATATAGTGCTTGACTGATAAAATCCATAAGTATTGGAAGTACAACAGATTACCAGCAGAAGATAATCTGGAAGATCGCCAGCAAAGGTTTGCTCTGAGTAATGGGAGCAGGCCAATGCAGGCAGGAAAGCAGAACACAGAGGCTAGCAAACTGAGCCGATGGGGGTAGGGACAATCTCCATGCGTGGAAAATTTGCAGGGAGAACTCTACCACAGATTAACTGTTCTGCTTTGGTTCCAAAACAGTAGATTAGAAGAAAAGTTACACAAACACAAAAGGTAGAGTGTACTCCAAAAAACACAAGAATTTGACAGGATCTGGATACACCTAGAATGAGATTGTAAATAAATTAGAAGAACATAGGATGGTTTACCTCTCAGATCTGTGGAGGAGGAAGGAATTTGTGACCAAAGCAGAGCTAGAGACCATTATTGGTCACAAAATAGAAATTGTTGATTTTATCAATTTGAAAACTTTTGTACAAACAAAACTAATGCAAACAATTCTCAGGTGAATAAATTGAAATTATTTCTAGCCATATGAAAAGATGCTCCAAGTCATTATTAATCAGAGAAATGCAAATTAAGACAACTCTGAGATACCACTACACATCTGTCAGATTGGCTAGAATGACAGGGAAAGATATGCGGAATGTTGGAGGGGATGTGGGAAAACTGGGACACTGATACATTGTTGGTGGAACTGTGAATACATCCAACCATTCTGGAGAGCGATTTGGAACTATGTTCAAAAAATTAACAAACTGTGCATACTTTTTGATCTAACAGTATTACTAATGGGCTTCTATCCCAAAGAGATCTTGAAGAAGGGAAAGGGACTTGTATGTGCCAAAATGTTTGTTGCAGCTCTTTTTATAGTGGTTAGAAACTGGAAACTGAGTGGATGCCCATCAATTGGGGAATGGCTGAATAAATTGTGGTATATGAATATTACGGAATATTATTTTTCTGTAAGAAATGACCAGTAGGGTGATTTCAGAAAGGACTGGGGAGACTTACATGAATTGATGCTGAGTGAAATTAACAGGATTAGGAGATCATTATATACTTTAACAACAAAATTATATGATGATCAATTCTGATGGATATTGTTCAACAAAGAGATGAACCAAATCAGTTCCATTTGTTTAGTAATGAAGTTAGCTATATCCAGCTAAAGAACTCTGGGAAATGAGTCTGAACAACTATATAACATTTCCAATATCTTTGGTTTTGCCTGTTTGCATTTTTTATTTCCTTCACAGATTAATTGTATATTATTTCAAAGTCTGATTCTTGTTGTGTAGCAAAATAGCTGTATGGGTATGTATACTTATATTGTATTTTACATATATTTTAACAAAAAAAATAAAACATTGATTATTAGTGTTTCCTAGAATATTGAGAAAATTGCCCAACCAGCATAAATAGATAGATGCCTCTATAGATGTAAATATTTATCAGACACATAGGTTTTCCTTACTCCAAGGACACCTTTCTCTCTTTCCACTATTCTGATAGGATATTGGGATACAGAATCACTGAACCTCCTAATATATTAGTTTTCCAGGACTCCCCATATGATCCACAAATTTTGGAAAGAGGGGGTTTGACTCCAAAAATATGTTGGGATTTCAGGCTGACGTCCAAAAGTGTCTCAAAAAAAATTTTAGGGAAACCATATCTAAATCAAGAGGGAAAAGATTCTATTATTATGCCATTGACTGGTATGCTAAGTTCTAAAAGGGATTTGGCCATTAAGAAGGGAAGGACACACAATAAAATTCTTAGAAAAATCCATCATCAATTAGGGGGAAGACATTAGGCAGACTGTTCCAATAAACTTGCTGCCTTATGACCAATGGTCCTTTTTTTTTTATATATAATATTATCCCTTGTATTCATTTTTCCAAATTATCTGCCCCTCCCTCTACTCCCTCCCCCCGATGACAGGCAGTCCCATACATTTTACATGTGTTACAATATAACCTAGATACAATACATGTGTGTAAATACCATTTTCTTGTTTCACAATAAGCGTTAGATTCCAAAGGTACATGTAACCTGGGGAGACAGATATTAGTGCTAACAATTTACATTCACTTCCCATTGTTTCTTCTCTGGGTGTAGCCACCTCTGTCCATCATTGATCAACTGGAAGTGAGTTGGCTCTTGTTTATGTTGAAGATTTCCACTTCCATCAGAATACATCCTCATACAGTGTTGTTGTAGAAGTGTACTGGTTCTGCTCATTTCACTCAGCATCAATTGATGTAAGTCTCTCCAAGCCTCTCTGTATTGCTCCTGCTGGTCATTTCTTACAGAGCAATAATATTCCATAACCTTCATATACCATAATTTACCCAACCATTCTCAAACTGATGGACATCCATTCATCTTCCAGTTTCTAGCTACAACAAAAAGAGCTGCCACAAACATTTTGACACATACAGGTCTATTTCTGCTCTTTAGTATTTCTTTGGGATATAAGACCAGTAATAATACTGCTGGGTCAAAGGGTATGCACAGTTTGATAACTTTTTGGGCATAGTTCCAAATTGCTCTCCAGAATGGCTGGATTCTTTTACAACTCCACCAGCAATGCATTAGTGTCCCAGTTTTCCCACATCCCCTCCAACATTCATCATTATTTGTTCCTGTCATCTTAGCCAATCTGACAGGTGTATAGTGGTATTTCAGAATTGTCTTAATTTGCATTTCTCTGATCAGTAGTGATTTGGAACATTTTTTCATATGAGGGGATATAGTTTCAGATTCATCATCTGAAAATTGTCTGTTCATATCCTTTGACCATTTGTCAACTGGAGAATGGTTCGGTTTCTTATAAATTAGGGTCAGTTCTCTATATATTTTGGAAATGAGAACTTTGTCAGAACTTTTGCTTTTAAAAATATTTTCCCAATTTGTTACTTCCCTTCTAATCTTGTTTGCATTAGTATTGTTTGTACAGAAACTTTTTAGTTTGATGTAATCAAAATCTTCTATTTTGTGATCAATAATGATCTCTAGTTCTCCTGTGGTCATAAATTCCTTCCTCCTCCACAAGTCTGAGAGGTAAACTATCCTCTGTTCCTCTAATCTATTTATTATCTCCCTCTTTATGCCTAAATCATGGACCCATTTTGATTTTATCTTGGTATATGGTGTTAAGTGTGGGTCCATAACTAATTTCTGCCATATTAATTTCCAGTTTTTCCAAAGTTTTTTCCAAATAATGAATTTTTATTCCTTATGTTGGTATCTTTGGGTTTGTCAAAGATTAGATTGCTATAGATGTACCCTTTTTTGTCCTTTGTATCTAATCTGTTCCACTGATCTACTGCTCTATTTCTTAGCCAATACCAAATGGTTTTGGTGACTGCTGCTATATAATATAGCTTTAGATCAGGTACACTTAGACCACCTTCCTCTGAGTTTTTTTTTTCATTAGTTCCCTTGCAATTTTTGACATTTTATTCTTCCATATGAATTTTGTTGTTATTTTTTCTAGGTCATTGAAATAGTTTCTTGGGAGTATGATTGGTATAGCACTAAATAAATAGATTAGTTTGGGGAGTATTGTCATCTTTATTATATTCGCTCGGCCTATCCAAGAGCACTGAATGTCTTTCCAATTATTTAAATCTGACTTTATTTTTGCGGCAAGTGTTTTGTAATTTTTCTCATATAATTCCTGACTTTTCTTTGGTAGATGGATTCCCAAATACCTTATACTCTCAACATTTGTTTGGAATGGAATTTCTCTTTGTATCTCTTGCTGTTGCATTTTGTTAGTGATATATAAAAATGCTGAGGATTTATGTAGATTTATTTTGTATCCTGCCACTTTGCTGAAATTCTGAATTATTTCTAATAGCTTTTTAGCAGAGTCTTTGGGGTTCTCTAAGTATACCATCATGTCATCTGCAAAGAATGATAGTTTGATTTCCTCATTTCCTACTCTAATTCCTTGAATCTCTTTCTGGGCTCTTATTGCCGAGGCTAGCGTTTCTAGTACTATATTGAATAGTAATGGTGATAGTGGGTAACCTTGTTTCACTCCTGATCTTACTGGGAAAGGTTGCAGTTTATTTATATTGCATATTATGCTTACTGACGGTCTTAAATATATGCTCCTGATTATTCTAAGGAATAGTCCATTTATTCCTGTACTCTCAAGAGTTTTTAGTAGGAATGGATGTTGGATTTTGTCAAATGCATTTTCTGCATCTATTGAGATGATCATATGGTTCTTATTAATTTGATTATTAATACGGTCAATAATACTAATAGTTTTCCTAATATTAAACCAACCCTGCATTCCTGGAATAAATCCTACTTGATCATAGTGTATTGTCCTGGGGATGATTTTCTGAAGTCTTTTTGCTAATATCTTATTTAAGATTTTAGCATCAATATTCATTAAGGAAATTGGTCTATAATTTTCTTTCTCAGTTTTCGATAGACCTGGTTTAAGTATCAGTACCATGTCTGTGCCATAAAAGGAGTTTGGTAGGAATCCTTCATCCCCTATTTTTTCAAATAATTTATATAACATTGGGGCTAATTGTTCTTTAAATGTTTGGTAGAAGTCACATGTAAATCCATCTGGTCCAGGGGATTTTTTCCTGGGGAGTTGATTAATAGCTTGTTCTATTTCTTTTTCTGAAATGGGACTATTTAAGCAATTTATCTCCTCCTCTGTTAATCTAGGGAGCCTATATTTTTGGAGGAAGTCATCCATTTCACTTAAGTTATCAAATTCATTGGCATAAAGTTGGGCAAAGTAACTCCTTATTATTTCTCTAATTTCCCCTTCATTGGTGGAAAAATCCCCCTTTTCATTTGTAAGACTAACAATTTGATTTTCCTCCTTTTTTCTGATCAAATTTACCAAAGGTTTATCTATTTTATTGGCTTTTTCATAAAACCAACTCTTTGTTTTATTTGTTAATTCAATAGTTTTTGTTTTTTTTTTTTACTTTCAATATAATCGATTTCTCCTTTAAATTTTTGTATTTCAAGTTTAATTTTTAGTTGGGGGGGTTTTAATTTGGTCTTTTTCTAGCTTTTTAAGTTGCAGGCCCAATTCGTTAATTTTCTCTTTCTCTATTTTCTTCAAATAAGCCTCTAAAGATATAAAATTTCCCCTTATTATTGCTTTAGCTGCATCCCACAGATTTTGGTATGATGTCTCATCATTGTCATTATCTTGGGTGAAATTATTAATTGATTCTATAATTTGCTGTTTCACCCAGTCATTTGTTAAGATGAGATTGTTCATTTTCCAATTACTTTTTGGTCTATTTACCTCTAACTTTTAACTTAATGTAGGTTTTATTGCATTGTGCTCTGAGAAGAAGGTATTTATTATTTCTGCCTTCCTACATTTAATTTTGAGATCTTTCTGTCCTAATATATGGTCTATTTTTGTATAGGATCCATGAACTGCTGAGAAGAAAGTATATTCCTTTCTATTGAAATTCAATTTTCTCCAAAGATCTATCATACCTAGTTTTTCTAATGTTCTATTTACTTTTAAAATTTCTTTCTTATTTGTTTTGTGGTTTGATTTGTCTAATTCTGAGAGTGCAAGGTTGAGATCTCCCACTATTATAGTTTTACTGTCTATTTCTTCTTGCAATTCTCTTAACTTTTCCTTTAGAAAGTTAGATGCTATACCACTTGGTGCATATATGTTTAGAATTGATATGGCTTCATTATTTATGCTACCTTTCAGCAGGATATAGTTTCCTTCCTTATCTTTTTTAACTAGATCAACTTCTGCTTTTGCTTGATCTGAGATAAGGATAGCTACCCCTGCTTTTTTGGCTTTACCTGAAGCATAATAGGCTCTGTTCCAACCTTTTACCTTTACTCTGTATGTATCTCCCTGCTTTAAGTGTGTTTCCTGTAGACAACATATTGTAGGGTTCTGATTTTTGATCCAATCTGCTATCCGTCTCCGTTTGATGGGAGCGTTCATCCCATTCACATTTACAGTTAAAATTACTAATTCTGTATTTCCTGTCATCATATTATCCCCAGATTATGCTTTTTCCCTTTACCCCCCATATCCCCTTCCCCAATATTTAATTTATAGACCCCCCCTTGTGATGCGCATCCCTCCCTTTTTTTTAGTATCCCTCCCCCCTCCCTCCAAGTCCCTTCACTTATTGTCCTTTTCCTTTTCCCATTTCCTCTCCCCCCTTTTAATGAGGTGAGAGAAAATTCTCTGAAAAACAAATATGTTAATTATTTACTCTTTGAGCCTCTTCTAATGAGAGTAAGATTCACACAATGATTCTCCCCCTTATTAGTTCCCTCAGATATGGTGTATTTTCTATGCCTCTTCCTGGTATGTAGTTTCCCCCTTTTTATCATTACTTCCCCTTTTTCTGAAACGACCTCCTTCCCTTTACTACACCCCCCTTTTTTTCTTTTATATCAGTAAAATCAAATTATCCATGAGTACTTTTTATATACCCACAACAGAGTTACAGTTCTCAAGGGTTCTGTGTACCTTTTTCTGTTTCTCTTCAGTCTTGTGGATGTAGATCAAATTTTTGTTTAAGTCTGGTTTTTTTCTTAGAAACATATAGAATTCCTGTATTTCATTGAATGACCATCTTCTTCCATGGAAAAAGATGCTAAACTTAGCTAGGTAGTTCATTCTTGTTTGCAGTCCTTGATCTTTTGCCTTTTGGAATATCAGGTTCCAGGCCCTTCTATCTTTTAATGTGGAGGCAGTCAGATTTTGAGTGACCCTTATTGTGGCACCTTGGTATTTACATTGTTTTTTTCTAGCTGCTTGCAAGATTTTCTCCTTTGTGTGGTAATTCTGCAGCTTAGCCACAATATTCCGTGGTGTTCTTTTTTTAGGGTCTATTTCAGAAGGAGTTCGATGAATTCTTTCCACATCTACTTTCCCTTCTGTTTCTATTATCTCTGGACAGTTCTCTTTGATAATTTTCTGTAATATAGAATCTAGGCTCTTTTTTTGGTCATAGTTTTCGGGAAGTCCAATGATCCGCAGATTATCTCTCGTAGATCTATTTGACGTTATTCTCCAGCTTCTCATTTTTTTTTTTTGTTTTGTTTGACTGATTCTTGGGTTCTCTGTGAATCATTCATTTCTATTTCTTCCATCCTGATTTTTAAGGAGTTATTTTCTTCTTTCACAGTTTTTAGTTCTTTTTGTAAATGCCCAATTTCGTTTTTAAATGAATTATTTTGCTCTATTGAATTTTTTTCCATTTCCCTAATTTTTTTTGAGAATTATTTTCTTTTTCCAATTCAGAAATTCTATTTTCTTGAGACTTTTTTATCTTTTCCAATTCAGAAATCCTTCTTTCCTGTGATTTTTTAACCTTTTCTAATTCACAAATCTTGTTTCCCTGCATCTCCTGTGAATTCTTTATTTTTTCCAACTCCAATTTCAGGACGTTGTTATTCTCTATCATAGCTTCCCTTTCCTTTCCCCATTTTTCTTCAAACTCTCTTAGCTTTTTAATAGTCTCTTCAAGGAGTGAGTTATGTGATGGGGGGCAGGAATCATTCCCCTTTAGGTTGTTATCTGCTGACTCTCTGCTGTTAACTTCCTCGGGGTTGGATACCCGCTCTTTCTCTGTGTAGAAGGAATCTATAGTTTTTCTTGCCTTTTTGCTCATACTTAAAAAATCTTTTGGGGTCTGTCCCTGGGGTAGGAAATTATTTATTTATTTCTTTACCAGCTTCCTCCCAGACCAGATGGATGCAGAGGCTCCTGTGCCTGAGCTAAGAGAGAGCTCTGGGCGAGAGTTCCCCATCCCATTCCTGGAAGTGCCTCAGAGGTGATCAGCACTTCTGTACTTTGAGGGCGCTGTGTTCTAGCGGCTTCCCTGAGGTTTGAGGCTGAACAGTAAAGGCGACACAAAGCCCAGCCTATGCGTCCTGGTGGGGCATGGATGTTTGTAGCAGGTGACGTGAAAAGCCCCCGTGCTCAAACTGGAAGTGTCTGCCAGAAACCACGGTCCCTAGTTCAAAGGTTCTGCTTCTCTGGGACTTCCACAGCCTTCAGCTGAGCTAGGCAGTGTGTGTTGCCTTGGGTCGTGTCAGCCCACTTCTCAATCTCTTAACTAGTCACAGGTGAGAGCTAGGGGCCACACCCAACCTGCCGAGATCTGCTGAGTCACCCCAGGATCCGGGAAGATCTAATCTATCTTTGAATTTTTAAAGTGGTTTAGATTTAGATTTCTCTTCTGAACTGCTGTATTATAAGCAGAGAAGAGCTAACAACCTGTGCCAGATTTCTTTATCTCAGTGGCTTCTCTGATCCCAGAGCCCTTCCCAGCGAGATAAGCGCAGTATGCTAGCACCCAGCTGTCTGTGCTGGCCTCTCTTCATCCTCCCCTGGGAACTGACCTTTTCTGTTGAAACTCCACATTCTCTTCAGCTGGTAAGTCGTGATTCCAGTCCTTGTGGTATCTATCAGTCCAGCGCTATTTCTGAGGCTAATTTATCTAATTGGTTGTGAGGGAATAAGGACGTTCACAGAGTAATGTGTATCTTCTCCGCCATCTTGGCTCTGCCCCCCGGATCTCTTTAATGACCAATGGTTCTTAATGAACCCAGTACCCCATAACGGGTTTAAATTCCTTTTAAAAGTAGTTTGCAGGGAGATTAGAGTACTAGTAAATTATTTTAGAAGAGAAAAAACAACTCAAAAGTGCAGCAGGAAAAGTCTGCCAGCACCTGCATAAGTGGAAATCACTGTACAGACTGGGACCCAGTAAATCAGGAGCCGGCCTTGGGAGCTATTGAAACAGCAATGGTACCAGTTGCTTCCAGAGCTCCCAGTCCACAGATGGTAGAGAAAGTGAAAAACTGATTCAAATTGAACAAACCATCAGTGAAGAATAAAATCTTGAGGACAACATGGATTTATAAGTGAATTCTACCAAAAACTTAAAGAACAATTAATCCAATTCTATATAAATTAATTTAAAAAAAAAGGTGAAGAAATCCTATGAAATTCATTTTATGATATGGTGCTGATATCTGTAATGGGCAAACCAGGGAAAGAAAAATGTAGACTAATTTCCCTAAGGATTATTGCTACCAAAAATTAAAATATTAACAAAGAGATTACAGAAATTGACCACTAGGATAATGCACTATGACCAAGTGGGATTTATATTATAAATGCAGGACTGGTTCAATATTAGAAAAATTATCAACATAATTGGCTATATCAATAACAAATCCAACAAAAATCATTTCATTTTCTAAATCAATGCAGAAAAAGCGTTTAACAAAATAGAGCACCCATTATTATTAAAAACATGAAAGTATAACGATAAATGGGTTATGAAATCTAAGTGCGGATCAAAGAATATTATTTTCACTTTTTTTTGTCCCAGTTTTCCCAGATCCCCTTCAACATTCTGCATTATCTTTCCCTGTCATTCTAGACAATCAGACAGGTGTGTAGTGGAATCTCAAAGTTGTCTTAATTTGAATTTCTCTAATTAATAATGACTTGGAGCACCTTTTCAGAATTGTCTGTTCATATCCTTTGACCATTTATCAATTGGAGAATGGCTTGATTTCTTATAAATTAGAGTCAATTCTCTACATATTTTGGAAATGAGGCCTTTATCAGAACATTTGACTAAAAATGTTTTCCCAGTTTATTACTTCCCTTCTAATCTTGTCTACATTAGTTTTATTTCTACAAAATCTTTTTACTTTAATATAATCAAATTTTTCTATTTTGTGATCAATAATGAACTCTAGTTCTACTTTGCTCATGAATTCCTTCCTTTTCCACAGGTCTGATAGGAAAACTATCCTATGCTCATCTAATTTATTTATAATCTCATTCTTTATGCTAGGTCATGAACCCATTTTGACCTGAGCTTGGTGTATGGTGTTAAGTGTGGGTCAATGCCTAGTTTCTGCCATACTGATTTCCAATTTTCCCAGCAATTTTTGTCAAACAGTGAGTTTTTATCCCAAGAACTGGGGTCTTAGGGTTTGTCAAACACTAGATTATTGAAGTTATTGGCTGTTTTTTCCTTTGAACCTGACCTATTCCACTGATCAACTAGTCTATTTCTTAGCCAATACCAAATGGTTTTGGTAACTGCTGCTTTATAATATAATTTTAGATCTAGTACAGTAGCTAGATCATCTTCATTTGAATTTTTTCATTAATTTCCTTGAAATTATTGACCTTTTGTTTTTCCATATGAACTTTGTTATTATTTTTTCTAGGTCATGAAAATAGTTTTTTTTTTAGGAATCTGATTGGTATAGCGCTAAATAAATAGATTAGTTTAGGTATTATTGTCATCTTTATTGTATTTGCTTGCCCAATGCAAGAGCATTTAATATTTTTCCAATTGGTTAGATCTGACTTTATTTGTGTGGAAAGTGTTTTGTAGTTTTGCTCATATCATTTCTGATTTTCCCTTGGCAGATAGATTCCTTAATGTTTTATACTATCAGTAGTTACTAAAAATGCAATTTCTCTTTGTAGCTCTAACTGTTGGATTTTGTTAATGATATATAAGAATGCTGATGATTTATGGGGGTTTATTTTGTATTCTGCAACTTTGCTAAATGTGTGGATTATTTTTAATTGCTTTTTTAGTAGAATCTCTGGGTTCTCTAAGTTTACCATCATGTCACCTGCAAAGAGTGATAGTTTGGTTCCTCATTACCTATTCTAATTCCTTTAATTTCTTTCTCATCTCTTATTGCCAAAGCTAGAAAATCTAATACATTTTTGAATAGTAATAGTGAAACCTTGTTTCATTCCTGATCTTATTGGGAATGGTTGCAGTTTATCCCCATTACATATGATGCTTACTGATGGTTTTAAATAGATGCTACTGATAATTTAAGGGAAAGTCCATTTATTCCTATACTCTCAAGTGTTTTTAATAGGAATGGATGTGGATTTTATCAAATGCTATTTTCTGCATCTATTGAGATGATCCTGTGGTTTTTGTTAATTTGATTATTAATATGGCCTATTATACTGATAGTTTTCCTAATATTGAACCAGCCCTGCATTCCTGATATAAATCCTTCTTGATCATGGTGTATTATCCTGGGGATGATTTTCTGTAGTCTTTTTGCTATTTTTACTATTTTAATAGTTTTTAGTTGATTCTCTAGGGCTAAGTATAACATCATATCATCTGCAAAAAGTGATGCCTTTTTTTAAAAAAATTATAATTTTTTTATTGACAGAACGTATGCATGGGTAATTTTTACAACATTATCCCTTGTACTCATTTCTGTTCCAACTTTTTCCTTCCCTCCCTCCACCCCTTTCCTTAGATGGCAGGCAGTCTTATACATGTTAAACATGTTAAAGGATATCCTAGATACACTATATGTGCGTAGATCTGTACAGTTCTCTTATTGCACAAGAAGTATTGGATTCAGAAGGTAAAAATAACCTGGGAAGAAAAAACAAAAATGCAAGTAGTCCATATTCATTTCCCAGTGTTCCTTCTCTGAGTGTAGCTGATTCTGTCCATCATTAATCAATGGGAACTGAATTAGATCTTCTCTTTTTCAAAGATATCCACTTCCATCAGAATACACCCTTATACAGTACTGCTGTTGAAGTGTATAATGATGTCCTGGTTCTGCTCATTTCACACAGCATCAGTCGATGTAAGTCTCTCCAAGCCTCTCAGTATTCATTCTGCTGGTAATTTCTTACAGAACAATAATATTCCATTATATTCATATACCACAATTCACCCAACCATTCTCCAATTGATAAGCATGCATTCATTTTCCAATTTCTAGCCATTACAAAAAGGGCTACCACAAACATTTTGGCACATACAGGTCTCTTTCCCTTCTTTAATATTTCTTTGGCATAAAAGCCCAGTAGTAACACTGCTGGATCAAAGGGTATACACAGTTTGATAACTTTTGGGGCATAATTCCAAATTGCTCTCCAGAATGGTTGGATTCGTTTACAATTATCAGTATCCCAGTTTTCCCACATCCCCTCCAACATTCATCATTATCTTTTCCTGTCATCTGAGCCAATCTGACAGTGTGTAGTGGTATCTCAGAGTTGTCTTAATTTACATTTCTCTAATCAATAGTGATTTGGAACACCCTTTTATATGAGTAGAAATAGTTTCAATTTCATCATCTGAAAATTCTGTTGCATTTTTTGAGATAATTATAATTTTTTGTTAATTTGTTTATTGATATAGTTAATTATGCTATACCTTTTCCTAATATTGGAACAGCCCTACATTCCTGGTATAAATCCTATTTGGTCATGGTATATTATCTGGGGGATGATTTTTTGTAATCTCTTTGTTAATATTTTAAGACTTTTGCATCAATATTCATTGGAATATTTGTCTATAATTTTCTTTGTTTTTGCCCTACCTGGTTTAGGTATCAGAACCATGTCTGTATCATAAACGTAATTTGGTAGGAGCCTTTCATTTGTATTTCTTCAAATAGTTCAAATAGTTTCCTACTTATTCAAATATATTATTGTAATTAATTGTGGTTTTTTTTAATTGTTTGGTAGAATTCACATGTAAATCCATCTGGTCCAGGGAATTTTTTCTTAGGGGGTTGATTAATATCTTGTTTTATTTATTTTTTCTAAAATGGAACTATTTAAGTAATTTATTTCCACTTATATTAATTTAGGCAATCTATATTTTTTGTAGGTGTTCCTCCATTTGACTTCCATTATCAAATTTATTGGCATAAAGTTGGGCAATAACTCCTAATAACTGCTCTAATTTCTTCTTCATTGGAGAACTTCAAAAAGTTCTCCCCTTTCATTTTTGATGCTAACAATTTAATTTTCCTCTTTGTTTTTTCTAATCAAATTAACTAAAGGTTTATCTATTTTTTTGGTTTTCTATAAAACCAACTCTTAGTTTCATTTATTAATTCAATAGTTTTTTTTTTTTTTTTTACTTTCAATTTTATTAATCTCTCCTTTTATTTTTTTAGTGTTTCAAGTTTGATATTTGATTGGGGGGGGTTTCAATTTGTTCTTTTTCTAGCTTTTTAAATTGCAAAATCATTCGTTGATATTCTTTTTTTCTCTATTTCATACAAGTAAGCATCTAGGGATATAAAATTTCCCCTTATTACCACTTTGGCTGTATCCTCCAAATTTTAGTATGTTGTCTCATTATTGTCATTTTATTGGATTAAATTATTCATTCTGTCTATGATTTGCTGTTTCATTCATTCATTCTTTAGAATGAGAATAATTTGTTTCCAATACTTTTTGGTCTATTTTCTTCTGGTGTTTAATTTAATCTAATTTTTATTGTATTGGAATCTGAAAAAAAATGTGTTTACTATTTATGCTTTTCTGCATTTGATTTTGAGGTCTTTATGTCCTAATATATGGTCAATTTTTATACAGGTTCCATGAACTGCTGAGAAGAAAGTGCACTCCTTTCCGTCTCCATTCACTTTCCTCCAAAGATCTATCATATTTAACGAATATTCTATTTACCTCTTTAATTTCTTTTTTATTTATTTTGTGGTTTGGTTTATCTAGGTCTGCAAGTGCAAGGTTAAGATCTCCCATTATTATAGTTTTGCTGTCTATTTCTTCTTGCAGCTCTCTTAATTTTTCCTTTAGAAATTTCCACGCTATGCCACTTGATGTGTATATGTTTAGTATTGATATTGCTTCATGATCTATGGTACCCTTTAGCAGTAAATATATAGTTTCCTTTCTTATCTCTTTTAATTAGATCAGTGTTTGCTTTTGCTTGATCTAAGATCAGGATGGCTATCCCTGCTTTTTTAACTTCACCTGAAGCATAGTAGATTCTACTCCAGTCTTCTATCTTTACTCTATGTATCACTCTGCTCTAAATGTGTGTCTTGTAAACAGTAAATGTTAGGATTCTGGTTTTTAATCCAGTGTGTTATAAGCTTATGTTTTATGGGAGAGTTCATTCCATTCACATTTATGGTTAAAACTATTAATTCTGATTTTCCTGTCATCTTATTAACCCCAAATTATACTTTTCTCTTTTTTTTCCCCCCTTTTCCCCTTCTTCCCAGTGTTTTACTTATGAGCACTACTTGCCTCAAGCAGCCTTCTCCCTTTAGAATCCCTCCCCCTTTCTTATCCCTTTTCCCTATTTTGGTTTTCCCTTCTATTAGCCTTTCCTATTTCTTTTCTTCTTTCCCCTTTCACTTTTCTATAAGGTGAGAAAAGTTTCTCTGTGAAATGAGATTCGTCTTATAGTTTCTCTTTGAGCCAAATCTGATGAAAGTAAGATTCAGACAATGTTCATTCCCCTCACTCATTTTCCCCAATTATAATAGGTTTTCTTTACCTCTTCCTGAGATATAATTTCTTCCATTTTACCTCCACTTTCCCCTTTTTTTAGTACAATCCCCTTTTCACCTTCTTTTTTATATTATAAAAGTAAAATCAAATTATACATGCACTCTCTATGTGTACCCATAACAGAAATACAGTTCTCAAGAGTTTTTTGTTGTTGTTGTTGTTGTTTGTTTGTTTTACATTTGAGCATAGATTCTGAATGCAGGCAGTGCAGAGTCCCAGGGAAGTGTGCACCAGAGAATATATGGGGAGGAATCTACAGCAGTGTTGGCTACTATGCCATGGTTGCAAGTCAGTATAAATCAGCAGAGAAGTTATAAAACATCCAACACAAACACAAAAGATCAATAGTCAACACCCAAATGCCACTGCCTGAATTCAGAATCTATGCTCAGCCAGCTTGCACTTTGCTGGCCTCCCTCTGTGCCTGATTGAAACAGATATTTTTGGGCAATCTTCAAAATTATTTTCTTCTGGTAATTTGTTATACTCTCTGTATTCATGGATTCTGCTGTCCAGAGCTAATTAAAAGTCTGGCTTTGCTAATTAGTGTGAGAGTCTTGGGAGAGGTCAGAAAGAAATGTATGTCCTCTCTGCCATCTTGGCTCTGCCCTTAGAAACTTTAGATAGATAGATAGATCTGTGTATATGGAACTTCCATTTTGAAAAGTTTACTACATTTATACAATTAAGCAACAGGCATCATAGAATGGAATTAATTTTTAAAATAAAATTTTATCTTCATAGCTCTGATTATTGATAATCACTGTTACCCTAAGAAGGAAAAATTTGGTCCCTTACATCAATTCTTTGTATCCAATCTGCAGGAGAACTTATCAGTATAGATACATTTGCCTATCATTCCAATTTACACTTTATAACCCTGTCGCTTAGGTGTTTTTTTTTTTTTTTTCTGATACTTCATAAAGTTCTGTATAGCCCAGAGAAAATGTTCAAATTATCTTCTGTCAATAGGTTTTCTTTTTTCTAGGGTAATTCAAACACCTTTCTACAGAGAATTTAGGGGAACAAGAGGAACAGCTATTGGGAAGATTGTTGCTTCTAGTGACATGGGTGAGATTAACTAGTTTTCTTACAGGTACAATGAGTTCTGCTTTGCATAAGAATAAGGAATCTTTTGGCTCATCTGAGAGCCATTTTGATTTTAAATCTCTTTAAAATGTATATTATTTATAAAACTTTCATACAGAGGGGTTATACCATTAGTAGAAAACTATTAAAAAACAAACAAACAAAAAAAAAAGCATTTTTATTATTGGGTTCTTATGAAGAGATGACATTTGGTCATTGTGTGACAGAACATCAAATGGGTGGTAGAAAGTAATAAATCTAAGTGCCAAAATAGGCAAAAGGACAGGTTACATTCATGATGCTTATGACACTTTTGCTGTTTTATTCAAATAATCCAAAATTATGATAGAGTAGGTGAATGGTGATAAGTATTTTGTCATCTATTCAGTGTCTTTAATACTTCTAACCATCATAATTATTTCATCCAATAAAGACTTTATGAATTGACTCTATCACTTCCTTATTGATGTCATCATATTCTTTTATATTTTTGTTCTATAACTTGTACTAAACTCTTCCTTCAGTGTTGCTTTTGCTTGTTGTTGTCGTCTTTCTCTATATATAATATATATAGTGTGTATATTGTTTCTATTTAAATATACATACATGTACACATATATACATTCATGTATATATACATAGTGAATATGAATATACATATTATACACACACAAACACACACACACACACACACACACACACACACACACACACACACATATATATATATATATATATATATATATGTATATATATATATATATATATATATATATATATATATATATATATATATATATATATATATATATATATATATATATATATACACATATACATATACACATAGTGAAAGGATTATGGACTCATAGGGAGTTGAAATGAGAAGCTTCTCCTTGCCTCTCTTATCTTGATGCTCTTAAATAAAATATTTCCTGGCTAATTGTTTTTATTTTCTAAGAATTAAGTTGTGTTCTTATAACCATATATCTTTTTAATTGATTCTTTATATTCTCACTTATTAAAGTTGACTTTAATTCCACAGGTGTTTATTACATTATAAAGATTGAAGCTGCTTCAATTTGGTGTATGACAAATGGCATCCTAGAAAAGATGGAGAAAGTGTTGAAGGAAATGATTATTCTAGGATTTATTCTGATCAGTAATTGAAGACAAATTATTGGCATGGACATGACTTTAAATCACAGGAAGAAGAAGAAAGTTCAGATTAGAGACAAAAGATAGTCATAGATAATTAAAAATATTTTCTATTTTAGGTTTTATATAGAGTTTTACATGTACAATTTCATGTGATGTTCACAAAAACCATGAATGAACCAAGCTTACTCAGAGAATGAAGAGATTTACCCACAATGACCCAGAGTTTACATGCCTGAGATAATAGTCAAATTAAGGTCTTGCTGATTACAAGTTCAAAGTTTTATCTATCACATTATCTACCCTTAGAAGAGAAGATTTAAAAGAATTTACACAAAAGACAGATTGTCTGCTGTAGATTAAAATTCCTTATGGGAAGAGATCCCAAAATAGGTAATATGAGTGAAATTATGAACATACCAACTAATGGTTCTGATGGAGGAAGAAAGAGACAAAGGAATTTGAAATTTATATTTAGACTTAAGAAAATCATAGCAAAGATGCATCTATATAAAGCAACATAAAGATTAGGTGAGTGAGAATGTATATAAAATGATATCATGACATTCTAAGAATAAGGCTTGGAAATGTAAAGATTGTAATGAATCTTTTTTTTTTATTTATTTATAATATTATCCCTTGTATTCATTTTTCCAAATTATCCCCCCCCTCCCTCCACTCCCTTCCCCCAATGACAGGTAATCCCATACATTTTACATGTGTTACAATATAACCTTGATACAATATATGTGTGTAAATACCATTTTCTTGTTGTACATTAAGTATTAGATTCCGAAGGTATAAGTAACCTGGGTAGATAAACAGTAGTACTAACAATTTACATTCACTTCCCAGTGTTCCTTCTCTGGGTGTAGTTATTTCTGTCCATCATTGATCAAGTGGAAGTGAGTTGGATCTTCTTTATGTTGAAGATATCCACTTCCATCAGAATACCTCTTCATACAGCATTGAAGTGTACAGCGATCTTCTGGTTCTGCTCATTTCACTCAACATCAGTTGATGCAAGTCTCTCCAAGCCTCTCTGTATTCCTCCTGCTGGTCATTTCTTACAGAGCAATAATATTCCATAACCTTCATATACCATAATTTACCCAACCATTCTCCAATTGATGGATATCCATTCATCTTCCAGTTTCTAGCTACAACAAAAAGAGCTGCCACAAACATTCTGGTACATAAGGTCCCTTTCTGCTCTTTAGTATTTCCTTGGGATATAATCCCAATAGCAGCAATGCTGGGTCAAAGGGTATGCACAGCCCGATAATTTTTTGGGCATAGCTCCAAATTGCTCTCCAGAATGGCTGGATTCTTTCACAACTCCACCAACAATGTATCAGTGTCCCAGTTTTCCCACATCCCCTCCAACATTCATCATTATTTTGTTCCTGTCATCTTAGCCAATCTGTAATGAATCTTAAGACTATGAATCAATATTAAAGCCCCCCCCAAAAAAAATACCATCTTCTGGTTATATTGGGACAAGGGAATGATCAAAAAGAGAATAATTATAATCTTTGGAGAATCTATGACAGGAGTTATTAGAAAGACAAGGCATAATAGGCATTCAAATCTTAATTGGTTCTACTTTCTTTACCAAATACAGTGATCTTCACTATGGAAAAATACTTGATGAAGGATTAAAAGTGAAGATAAATAAGATCATATTAAATGACATAATTAATTTCCAGTATGTTCCAGTCATAAGGTCTAGAATATTTCTATTTTGTTTATATCTATAGAATTTACCAATTAGATACTGAGTACAAATTATGGGATCTAAGTAAACTGAATTGAATAAAGTTATAGATGCCACACTTATGAAATTTGTGCATGACCCGAACTCAGAGGAGTAATTAGTAATATTGTGTGACAGGAAAAAAAAATAAATATCTTAAGACCTAAGTTGCTTGTCTAGTTTCAGAAAACTTAATGTTACTGTATTAAACAGAAAGGGGTTACTTTATAAAATATAAATCCTATTTAGGTATGTATTGAGAATATCAGAACTATAATTGATCAAGCTATTTAGTATAAGAAGTGAATCTAAAATTATATGTAGGATTAACAATAACTACTCACTGGAATATCACACAAGGAGATTCAGATGAAAATTTCATCTTAAAATTAAAAAAAAAAAATAGCCTATACGCTGTAAATGGCAAACCACTCCAGTATGTTTGACAAAAAATCCCCAAATGAGATCATAGAGTGGGATAGGATTGAAACCACTGAAAAACAACAACATTTAGTGTATATTAGAGAAAAAAATCATCTTGGAAAGCAACTACAAAAAGATTTATCAATTACTATACATGTTTATATATATATATATGTATATATATATATATATATATATATATAAATGCATACTTATATTCCTCACAAAGATGTAAAGTGGCATAATTATTAGTATTCTCATTTAATTTTCATTTCATAGATGATTAAATTGTGACTCAATATAATTCACATAGCAAGTTTCAAATATAGAAATTAAATTCACATCTCTCAATTCAAAAAAATTCCAAGTTCATAAAATCTTTCTTTCTTTCTTCTTCTTCCTTTTTGCTTTTAAGAAAATATAAAAAAATAATAATCAAAACAATAAGTGTCATAGAGATTTAGAAATGTTGGGATAATTGAAAAAAATTAAAAGGCTTCTATTGTTAATTAAAAAATAAAAAGATTAGAACATCTGCAATCTATAGAACCACATCCACAATGAGAAAAATAAACAGATAGTTGACTAGAACTAGATCCCTTATAATTATTCTCGTCTACTATTCAACATAATTGTATTCATCTCTGGGAGAGCACAATTGCATAGATTATTAACTACATAGACAGTAATTTCACTAAGAATATACTTTTTTAGAGTTTAGAGGGTTCAGCTGGAGTAGAAATTTCATGTAGATGTTGTGTGTTATGTAGCCTTAATGGTCTCTGAAAACACTTTTTTTTTTAAACCCCTTTAGATTCACTGTAGCTCTCATTCTGTGATTTCAAAATTATTTGGCCTATTCAGTCATTAAAGACCCATGGTTCTTCAGAGTTACTTAGATAATAGTTCAACCTACAAACTCCAAGAAGATGAAAATTTAAAGTAGCAATGTTTCAACCAGAACCACACAGCTGCTGATCAGACAATGCCTATTGATTATGCTTCTGGTATTGCTAGTTATGATATGCTTGAGAAAGGAGGCATGAAAAAGCTCTCTGCAATATTACTGTTAGACTCTTTTTTTTCCAAAATCACAAAACTATTTTTTTCCAAAAGCATAAGGAAATATTTACTTTTGAACATGGTAATAAACAGATATTTCTAAACAGGCAGAAATTATCACATTTGAAATTTCATTCTCAATTTTAGATAAAAAATATCGCTTTTGTAGTATAAACCATTGCCTTTGGAAGAACTAAAGAACAGGGAAATAGTGGTAGAGGTGTACCATAGAGATGAAGAAAATCAAATCAAATTCAAACTTCAGAGAAAAATTCTATACAGTTCTAAGAAGTTATACATATACTTCAAATTAGTAGAGGAAAATAAGAAACAAAATATCTAAAACTACAAAAATGTAATCCCAATATAATTTGTAAATTGGGTTTAGATGACCTGCTGGTCACATCTTTTTCAATAGTAACTATATTCCGATGTTTCTCCAGAATCTAAGTGAGTTTTGGATCAATTCAGAAGTTTATGGAATATTTGAATATTATTATCATTATTCAAAACTGAACCATTACCTCTGCTCACTTGTTATCATGTTTCTAGCCTTGAAAACATAAAAAAATTCTGTCTTCCTCAGTCTTCATTCTTCTTGATCTCTGCTGCATTTGACAATATTTACCACCAATTCCTCTGAGACATTCTGTATTTATATTGAAGGAATTGTTTTCCTGTCTACTGTATTGTTACTCAAAGAATTAAGTTTGGGCCCACACTTTCCATCCCACCATATATCCAATCAATTTCCAAATCTAGTTTACATTTTTTAACATTATCCCTTTTATTCATTTTCCCAAAATTTTCCCCTCCCTCCCTCTACTTCCTCCCCTAGATGACAGGCAATCCCATACATATTAAATGTTTTACAGTATAACCTAGATACAATATATGTGTGTAAATACAATTTTCTTGTTGCACATAAAGAATTGGATTCCAAAATTATGAGTAACATGGATAGAAAGAGAGTAGTGCAAACAGTTTACATTCAATTCCCAGTGTTCCTTCTCTGGGTGTAGATGTTTCTGTCCATCATTGATCAACTGGAAGTGAGTGGGATCTTTATGTTGAAGATATCCAATTCCATCAGACTATATCTTCATGCAGTATTGTTGTTGAAGTGTATAGTGAATAGTGATTCACTCAGCATCAGTTTGTGTAAGTCTCTCCAAACTTCTCTGTATTCATCCGGCTGGTCATTTCTTACAGAGCAATAATATTCCATAACATTCATATACCATAATTTACCCAACCATCCTCCAATTGATGGACATCCATTAAGTTTCCAGTTTCTAGACACTACAAAAAGAGCTGCCACAAACATTTTGGCAAATACAGGTCCCTTTCTCATCTTTAGTATTTCTTTGGGATATAAGTCCAGTAGTACCACTGCTGGATCAAAGGGTATGCACAGTTTGATAACTTTTTGGGAATAATTCTAGATTGCTCTTCAGAATGGTTGGATTCTTTTACAACTCCACCAACAATGCATTAGTGTCCCAGTTTTCCCACATCCCCTCCAACATTCATCATTATCTTTTCCTGTCATCTTAGCCAATCTGACAGGCATGTAGTGGTATCTCAGAGTTGTCTTAATTTGCATTTCTCTGATCAGTACTGATTTTCATATGAGTGGATATAGTTTCAATTTTATCATCTGAAAATTGCTCCTATCCTTTGACCATTTATCACTTGCAGAATGGTTTAATTTCTTATAAATTAGAGTCAGTTCTCTCTATATTTTGGAAATGAGGCCTTTATCAAAACCTTTAACTGTAAAAATATTTTCCCAATTTGTTACTTCCCTTCTAATCTTGTTTGCATTAGTTTTGTTTGTACAAAAGCTTTTTAATTTGATGTAATGAAAATCTTCTATTTTGTGATCAATAATGATCTCTAGTTCTCCTCTGGTCATAAATTCCTTTCTCTTCCACAAGGTCTGAGAGGTAGACCCTCCTCTGTTCCTCTAATCTATTTATGATCTCATTCTTTATGCCTAAATCATGGACCCATTTTGACCTTATCTTAGTATATGGTGTTAAGTGTGGATCCATATCTAATTTCTGCCATAGTAATTTCCAGTTTTCCCAACAGTTTTTTTTTTCAAATAATGAATTCTTATCCCAAATGTTGGTATCTTTGGGTTTGTCAAACACTATATTGCTATAGTTGTACCCTATTTTGTCCTGTGTACCTAATCTGTTCCACTGATCAACTAGTCTATTTCTTAGCCAATATCAAATGGTT
Source organism: Sminthopsis crassicaudata (assembly GCF_048593235.1). Lineage (NCBI taxonomy): Eukaryota > Metazoa > Chordata > Mammalia > Dasyuromorphia > Dasyuridae > Sminthopsis > Sminthopsis crassicaudata. The sequence continues at coordinate 127,375,134 of NC_133618.1, read as the reverse complement.
TTGGTGATTGCTACTTTATAATATAGCTTTAGATCAGGTACAGCTAGGCCACTTTCATCTGACTTTTTTTTTTCATTAATTCCCTTGAAATTTTCGACCTTTCATTCTTCCATATGAATTTTGTTGTTATTTTTTCTAGGTCATTAAAATAGTCTGATTAGTATAGAACTAAATAAATATAATATTTTGGGGAGTATTGTCATCTTTATTATATTCACTCGACCTATCCATCCATGAGCACTGAATGTCTTCCCAATAATTTAAATATGACTTTATTTTTGTGGCAAGTGTTTTGTAATTTTGATCATATAATTCCTGACTTTTCTTTGGTAGATGAATTCCCAAATATTTTATACTCTCGACAGTTGTTTTGAATGGAATTTTTCTTTGTATCTCTTGCTGTTGCATTTTGTTGGTGATGTATAAAAATGTGAGGATTTTTTGTACCCAGCAACTTTGCTAAATTTGTGAATTATTTCTAATAACTTTTTATTAGAATCTCTGGGGTTCTCTAAGTATATCCATCATATCATCTGCAAAGAGGGGCAGTTTGATTTCCTCATTATCTACTTTTATTCCTTTAATCTCTTTCTTTACTCTTATTGCCGAGGCTAGCATTTCTAATACAATATTGAATAATAATGGTGATAGTGGGCAAACATGTTTTACTCCTGATCTTACTGGGAAAGGTTCCAGTTTATCTCCATTACATATTATGCTTGCTGAAAGTCTTCAATATATGCTCCTGACTATTTTAAGGAATATTCCATTTATTCCTATACTCTCAAGCATTTTTAGTATGAATGGATGTTGGATTTTATCAAATGCTTTTTCTGCATCTATTGAGATAATCATATGCTTTTTATTATTTTTTTATTAATATGGTCAATTATACTAATAGTTTTCCTAATATTAAACCAGCCCTGCATTCCTGGTATAAATCCTACTTGATCATCGTGCATTATCCTGGGGATGATTTTCTGAAGTCTTTTTGCTAATATCTTACTTAACATTTTAGCATCAATATTCATTAAGGAGATTGGTCTATAGTTTTCTTTCTCAGTTTTCCACCTACCTGGTTTAGGTATCAGTACCATGTCTGTGTCATAAAAGGAGTTTGGTAGGACTCCTTCATCCCCTATTTTTTCAAATAGTTTATATAACATTGGGGCTAATTGTTCTCTAAATGGTTGGTAGAATTCACATGTAAATCCATCTGGTCCTGGGGATGTTTTCCTCAGGAGTTGATTAATAGCTTGTTCTATTTCTTTTTCTGAAATGGGACTATTTAAGCAGTTTACCTCCTCCTCTGTTAATCTAGGAAGCCTATATTTTTGGAGGTAGTCATCCATTTCACTTAAGTTATCAAATTTATTGGCATAAATTTGGGCAAATTAACTTATTATTTCTCTAATTTCCTCTTCATTGGTAGAAAGATGGCCCTTTTCATTTTTAAGACTAATAATTTGATTTTCCTCTTTCTTTTTTCTGATCAGATTTACCAAAGGTTTATCTATTTTATTGGCTTTTTCATAAAACCAACTCTTATTTTCATTTAATTCAATAATTTTTTTTTACTTTCAATATTATTGATCTCTCCTTTTAAAATTAGAATTTCAAGTTTAGCTTTTGGTTGGGCGTTTTTAATTTGGTCTTTTTCTAGCTTTTTAAGTTGCAGGCCCAATTCATTAATCTTCTCTTTCTCTATTTTATTCAAGTAAGCCTCTAAAGATATAAAATTTCCCCTTATTACCACTGCATTCCCACAAATTTTGGTATGATGTCTCATCATTGTCATTAATTGAGTGAAATTATTAATTGTTTCTATAATTTGCTGTTTCACCCAATTCTTTAAGATGAGATTATTTAGTTTCCAATTACTTTTTGGTCTATTTATCCCTATCTTCTTGTTGAATGTAGTTTTTATTGCAATGTGATCTGAGAAGAAGGCATTTACTATTTCTGCCCTCCTGCATTTAATATTGAGATCTTTATGTACCAATATATGGTCAATTTTTGCATAGGTTTCATGAACTGCTGAGAGGAAAGTACACTCCTTTCTGTCTCCATTTATCTTTCGCCAAAGATCTATCATATCAAACTTTTCTAGTATTCTATTTACCTCTTTGACTTCTTTCTTTTTTATTTTGTGGTTTGATTTATCTAATTCTGAGAGTGCAAGGTTGAGATCTCCCACTATTATAGTTTTGCTGTCTATTTCTTTTTGCAGCTGTCTTAGTTTCTCTTTTAAAAATTTACATTCTGCACCACTTGGTGTGTATATGTTTAATGTTTTATTATTTATGCTACCCTTTAGCAGGATAGAATGTCCTTCCTTATCTATTTTAACTAGATGAATTTTTGTTTTTTCTTGATCTGAGATGAGGATGGCTACCCCTGCTTTTTTGGCTTCACCTGCAGCATAGTAGATTCTGCTCCACCCTTTTACTTTTAGTTTGAATGTATGACCCTGTTTCAGGTGTGTTTCCTATAAACAACATATAGTAGGATTCTGTCTTTTAATCCAGTATGCTAACTTTTTCCTCTTTATGAGGGAGTTTACCCCATTCACATTTATGGCTAGAATGACTAATTTTATATTGCTTGCCATCCTGTTAACCCCTGCTTATGCTTTTCTCCTTCCCTTCCCTCTTATCCCCCTACCCAGTATTAAATTTGTGAACACCACTTGCTTTTCACAGCCCTCCCTTTTTAGTATCCCTCTCCCACCTTAAAGTTCCTCTTCCTATTTTACCCCTTTTTCTCACAATTTCTGTATTGCATTCCCCTTAGCTTATTCCTTCCCTCTCACTTTTCAATGAAGTGGAAGAAGTTTCACCATAAATCAAATATGTCTATTGGTGCACACTATGTTTATCTCCATCCTTTCTTTCTCTCAGATATAATAGGTTACCAAGTATGACTGGCTATGGGATAAAGAAGCAAGTTATTTCAGGGTAGAGGAGAGTGAATAGTTGCAGTGGCTGACTGTGTGCAGAGGGAGGAAATTAAAGGCACAATACAAAAAATGGATTAGCCCAGGGGATGGTGTGAAAAAGCATTAGGTTCAGAAGAAATTAGACCTGAGTGTTTCAGGAAATATACAAATATATATTAAGGTCTTCACATGTGAGGACTTATGGTTTAGGCAGAAAGTAAGAGTTTGAATGAAGTGCTTAACTCATGGAAACAGAAGGACAATGACTTAGAGAACTATTAATGCATAATGAGAAAGCATGAATCTTTTGCTCTCCAGACTTTGGCTCAGGAAAGAAAAAGTGAATAAATTTTTTGAACTTTTAATAGCTATATGATCATGATCAAGTTGCTTAAACTCTCTGTCCTTTGGCTTCCTTTTCAGTAAAGTGATACTAAAATAAATTTCACAGGATGGTTGTGAAGAAAATGCTTTTTAAATTTAAGCCCTGAGTGTTATATAAATGAGATTTTTATTATTAATTAAACAACAAATTGGATCAATATCCTTTCTATCTTTCTTTTTCAAGGCAACTGCCCTTCTTACATGATTTCTTTTCAAAATTTCTATGTACAAATAGCCAACTTGATCCCCTTTTACAGAAACAAAAATTTCTTTGCTTTTTTTCATATTAGTCAGTCTGAATTTTTTATGACCATTTGTTCACTTTCAGTTTCCCAGGATACAGTAAAGTTCAACTACAGCTTCTCTCTCTCTCTCTCTCTCTCTCTCTCTCTCTCTCTCTCTCTCTCTCTCTCTCTCTCTCTCTCTCTCTCTTTCTCTCTCTCTCTCTCTCTCTTTCTCTCTCTCTCTCTCTCTCTCTCTCTCTCTCTCTCTCTCTCTCTCTCTCTCTCTCTCTCTCTCTCTCTCTCTCTCTCTCTCTCTCTCTCTCTCTCTCTCTCTCTCTCTCTCTCTTTTATTAGAACGTATAAAAAAAGGAGAGGAAGAATCAGAATTAGTTCCCTCTTTTTTTCAACTCCCTAAAAGTGTTAGGTAACTGATATCATGTTATCTGAAGTGATAGCCTCTCTTTCTTCCTTAGTTGTTATCATGATTTCCCTTCCACCATCTTCCTATGTCCCATTCCTCATTAACTCCAAGCTAGATTTCATTTTTGCCAGTGAAACGGCTTCTGTCAATCTTCCTGCAGTAATTATCTTAATTCCCACAGAAAGCTCTTTTCTTCCTAGCAGGTCAGATACCTAATCTGTGGAAATAATTGTGATTTCTTTTCAGGATTTTGTGATGCTTTGTTCAGCATTTTTCTAGGTGACTATAAAATGTATGTCCCTAACTAGAGACACATAATTAAGTCAAAGACTAGGCAAGCATTCCTTGAATTGCCTATTTCATCAACTCTATTTTCTGATCTCCCAAGAAATAGCATAGGACTCTTCTCCTTACTCTATTCCAATAGAAAATGAGCTTTTTGGCATGGGGAGTGGAGGACTAAGAACTGAAAAGAACCAAAGACATCAAGTGACTTACCTCAGTCTACATAGGAAATGCAAAACACCCACAGGATTCCACTCAGTGCTTCAGGATCAAGAATTTTTTTATTTGTTTACTATATACTGTGTTTACTAAACACTGAGATTAGAGCTATAAATGGAAAAGAAGCAAACATCCTTTTGAAAGAACTTACATTTTATGAGTGGAGCTAATATGTATGAATAGATGAATACACATATACATGCAAATACACACATATATATATGCATGCATACATATGTACATATATTTGTATGTGGAGAAAGGAAGAGAGCAAGAACAAGGAGAAAGGGAGGGAGAGGAAGAGATGGAGAGAAAGAAAGGGAGACAGAGAGACAGAAACAGACATTGTAGATGGCTGGACCTGAAAAGGTGTACTTACATCTAGGTCAGCTAGGTATTTATAGTTAAGTATATACTTAGTATTTAGTATGGTGATATAAGGGTTGCTCATGCTCAGTGTGTTGTAGTGATGTAATCATACTGAAGAATTTAAGGATTTGGACAATTGGGAATGCTCTTTCAGCCACAGCTCTCAGCCACAGACACAAGAGAAGATGCCAGATTCCAGACTCCATCTTTGACCAGCCACATGATCCTGAGGTCCTCCAGAGAGCTACTCTGGACATTACAAAACACACATAGAGACAGAGACAGAGAGACACAAATATGGAGAGAGGAACAGAGAGACAGAGAGAGGACAAGATAGAGATACGCAAATAGAGAGAGACAGAGACCACAGAGATAAACAGAGAGACACAGAGAGACACACCTAGAGAAAGGCAGAGATAGAGAAATGGGGGGAGAGAGAGAAAAAGAGAGAGAGAGAGAGAGAGAGAGAGAGAGAGAGAGAGAGAGAGCCAGAACCAGAGAACCAGCTTTAACCTAAATCTTGAAAGAAGTGAAGAATTCTGTGGCAAAGATGAGAAGGCAATGAATTCAAGGAATTGCAATGGAATGGAGACAGGAGATGAAGTGAAATTGTGTGAGGCACAGAACGAAAGACAATTTGGTTGAATTGTAGTGTTTTGTAATGGAAGAAATATATAATGTGGTAAGAAAGATATCTTGGACCATATGGAGAAGGGCTTTTAAACTCAAACAAAAGATGTTAAATTAGATTCTAGAAACAATAAAATGCACTAAAATTTATTATAGAAAAATGATATGATTATGTTTTTGTTCCATGAAAATCATTTGGATGTAGAGATTGAAGTGAGAGGAAAGTCACGTTAAATATTTAGGAAGTTATTGCAATAATATAAGTAAAAATGATGAGGTCTTGAAGGAAAGAGGTTGTGAGAGTAGAGAAAAGAAGGTACTGTGGAGTTAAATACAAGATTTGGGGAGGGCGGAGCCAAGATGGCAGAGAAGATACACACAAATTTGTAAGCTCCCTTTTTCCCTCAATACCAACTAGTTAAATCAGCCTCAAAAATATCATTGGATTGATAAAAAACCACAAGGATTAGAAGCACAACCTACCAGCCGAAGAGAATCTGGAATTTCAACAGAAAAGGTTGGTTCCGAGGGGAGGAAAAAAAGACCAGCACAGACAGGGTTGGACTAGGAGCTAGCACATTGTGCCAAACAGGCTGGGGAGAACTTTGGGGTCAGAGAAGCCAATGAGATAGAGGAATATGGCATAGGGGGATAGCTCTACTCTGCTTATAAAACAGCACAACAGAAGAGAAATCAAACCACTTTAAAATAAAAAATAAAAAGCCAGATCCTAGAACCATCCCAATCCAGAAGTGACCTAACACCAATCTCGGCAAGGCTGTACAGCCTCCTTCTGCTGTCTGGGGCTTCTCCCTGAGGCAGTTAAAAACCTGAACAGTGGGGGACACAGCCCAGGGCAGCCTCTAATGCACATAGTGTGGGGCTCAGCCTGAGGCAGTGCAATTCTAGCAGTGAAACTTCCAGTAGTGAAACTCCAGCAGCAGTGGAACTCCCACAGCAGTGGAACTTTCACAGCAGGGACTGTGCTTCCCGGGCAGAGACTTCCAGTTTGAGTACAGGGGCTTTTCATGTCAGATGCTAATATCCACAGCCCCAGGAGAGGCTTTGGCTGGGGTTTGTGATGCTTTCAATGTTCAGCCTTAAACCTCAGGGCAGTTGCTAGGCTACACAGAGGGGTTCCTTACTGGGCACTCCTCACAGCACAGCAGTGCTAACCACCTCTGAGACATTTCTGGGGAGGGGGAAGGGGAACTCTCTCCCAGAGCTCTCTCTTAGCTCAGCCACAGTATTGCCATTCTATCTGGGAGGAAGATGGTAAAATTCCTACCCAAGGGTAGACCCCTATAGGGTTTTAACATTGAGTAAGAAGCTGAAGAGAAAGATTGACACTTTCTACACAGAGAAAGAGTGGGTATCCAACCCTGAGGAGGCTAACAGCAGAGAGTCTCCAGATAACATCCTAAAGGGGAATGATACCTGACCCCCATCACATAACTCTCTCCTACAAGAGACTATTAAAAAGTTAAGATAGTTTGAAGAAAAAGGGGAAAGGCAAGAGAAGCTATGATAGAGAATAACTGAAATTTGAGTTGGAAAAAATAAAGAATTCGCAGGAGGTACAGGGAAATAAAATTTGTGAATTGGAAACCGTTAAAAAAAACACAGGTAAGTGGGATTTCTAAATTGGAAAGGATAAAAAATTCCAAAGAAAGTAGGATTTGTGATTTGTGAAAAGAAAATAACTCATTAAAAAATTCATCAGAGAAAATAATTCATTTAAAAACTCAATTGGACATATACAAAAAAAAAAAACTAAAACTAAAAAAAGTGAATGAAGAAAATAACTCATTAAAAATCAGGACTGAACAAATAGAAATAAATGATTTATTGAGAAACCAATAATCAGCCAAATAAAACAAAACAAAAAATAAAAAATGAAAATCTGCAGAATAATGTCAAATATTTACTGGGAAATACTATAGACCTGTAAAATAGATCAAGAGAGATAATTTGAGGATCATTGGACTTCCTGAAAATTATGATGAACAAAAGAGCCTAGATTCTATTTTACAGAAAATCATCAAAGAGGACTGTCCAGATATAATAGAAATAGAAGGGAAAATAGGCGTTGAAAGAATTCATCAAATACCTTCTGAAAAGACCCTAAAAAATAATTCCATGCAACATAGTGCCTAAGCTGCAGAACTAGCAATCTAAGGAAATAATATTGCAAGCAGCTAGGAAAAAACAATTCAAATATCAAGATGCTACAATAAGGGTCACTCAAGATCTGGCTGCCTCCACATGAAAGGATCAAAGGGCCTGGAACCTGATATTCCAATAGGCAAAAGAACTAGGATTGCAACCAAGAATAAACTACTCAGCTAAGTTCAGCATTTTCTTCCATGGAAGAAGATGGTCATTTAATGAAACAGAGAAATTCCATTTGGTTCTAAGAAAAAAACCAGACTTAAACCAAAAATTTGACCTACATCCACAAGACTCAAGAGAAGCAGAAAAAGGTAAAAAGAACTCTTGAGAACTGTATCTCTGTTGTGGATGTACAGAAAGTCCACATGGATAATTTGATTTTACTGATATAACATTAAAAAGGGAAGTAGTAAAGGGAAGGGGATAGTATCAGAAAGAGGGAAAGGAGAGATAAAAAGAGGGAAACTACATCCCATGAAAAGGCATAGAAAATCTACCACATCTGAGGGAATTTAGAGAGAGGAAGAAACATTGTATGAATCTTACTCTCATCAGAGTAGGCTCAAAGAGTAAAAAATTGACATATTTGTTTTTCAGAGAATTCTCTCTCACCTCATTAAAAGAGGGGAGAGGAAAAGGGAAAAGGGAAAGGGGAATAAGGGAAGGTTGCATGAAAGGGGAGGGACTTAAAAGGAGAAGGGAGGGATACTAAAAAGGGAGGGCTGCACATCATAAGTGGGGTCCATAAATTAAATACTGGGGAAGGGGTTCGGGGGGACAAGGGGAGAAAAGCATGATCAGGGGATAATATGATTGCAGGAAATACAGAATTAGTAATTTTAACTGTAAATATGAATGGGATCAACTCTCCCATTAAATGGAGGCAGATAGTAGACAGGATCAAAAGTCAGAACCCTGCAATATGTTGTTTACAGGAAACACACTTAAAGCAGGGAGATACATAGAGAGTAAAGTTAAAGGTTGGAGCAGAATCTATTATGCTTCAGGTGAAGCCAAAAAAACCGGGGGTAGCCATCCTTATCTCTGATCAAACAAAAGCAGAAATTGATCTAATTAAAAGAGATAAGGAAGGAAACTATATCCTTCTAAAAGGTAGCATAGACAATGAAGCATATCAATACTAAATATATATGCACCAAGTGGTATAGCATCTAACTTCCTAAAGGAGAAGTTAAGAGAGTTGCAGGAAGAAATAGACAGCAAAACTATAATGGTGAGAGTTCTCAACCTTGCACTCTCAGAATTAGATAAATCAAACCACAAAACAAATAAGAAAGAAATTAAAAAGGTAAATAGAACATAAGAAAATCTAGCCATGATAGATCTTGGGAGACAACTGAATGAAGACAGAAAGGAGTGTACTTTCCTCTCAGCAGTTCATGAAACCTATGCAAAAATTGACCTATATTGGTACATAAAGATCTCAATATTAAATGCAGGAGGGCAGAAATAGTAAATGCCTTCTTCTCAGATCACATTGCAATAAAAACTACATTCAACAAGAAGATAGGGATAAATAGACCAAAAAGTAATTGGAAACTAAATAATCTCATCTTAAAGAATTGGGTGAAACAGCAAATTATAGAAACAATAATTTCACTCAATTAATGACAATGATGAGACATCATACCAAAATTTGTGGGAATGCAGCTAAAGTGGTAATAAGGGGAAATTTTATATCTTTAGAGGCTTACTTGAATAAAATAGAGAAAGAGAAGATTAATGAATTGGGCCTGCAACTTAAAAAGCTAGAAAAAGACCAAATTAAAAACGCCCAACCAAAAGCTAAACTTGAAATTCTAATTTTAAAAGGAGAGATCAATAATATTGAAAGTAAAAAAAAATTATTGAATTAAATGAAAATAAGAGTTGGTTTTATGAAAAAGCCAATAAAATAGATAAACCTTTGGTAAATCTGATCAGAAAAAAGAAAGAGGAAAATCAAATTATTAGTCTTAAAAATGAAAAGGGCCATCTTTCTACCAATGAAGAGGAAATTAGAGAAATAATAAGTTAATTTGCCCAAATTTATGCCAATAAATTTGATAACTTAAGTGAAATGGATGACTACCTCCAAAAATATAGGCTTCCTAGATTAACAGAGGAGGAGGTAAACTGCTTAAATAGTCCCATTTCAGAAAAAGAAATAGAACAAGCTATTAATCAACTCCTGAGGAAAACATCCCCAGGACCAGATGGATTTACATGTGAATTCTACCAACCATTTAGAGAACAATTAGCCCCAATGTTATATAAACTATTTGAAAAAATAGGGGATGAAGGAGTCCTACCAAACTCCTTTTATGACACAGACATGGTACTGATACCTAAACCAGGTAGGTGGAAAACTGAGAAAGAAAACTATAGACCAATCTCCTTAATGAATATTGATGCTAAAATGTTAAGTAAGATATTAGCAAAAAGACTTCAGAAAATCATCCCCAGGATAATGCACGATGATCAAGTAGGATTTATACCAGGAATGCAGGGCTGGTTTAATATTAGGAAAACTATTAGTATAATTGACCATATTAATAAAAAAATAATAAAAAGCATATGATTATCTCAATAGATGCAGAAAAAGCATTTGATAAAATCCAACATCCATTCATACTAAAAATGCTTGAGAGTATAGGAATAAATGGAATATTCCTTAAAATAGTCAGGAGCATATATTGAAGACTTTCAGCAAGCATAATATGTAATGGAGATAAACTGGAACCTTTCCCAGTAAGATCAGGAGTAAAACATGTTTGCCCACTATCACCATTATTATTCAATATTGTATTAGAAATGCTAGCCTCGGCAATAAGAGTAAAGAAAGAGATTAAAGGAATAAAAGTAGATAATGAGGAAATCAAACTGCCCCTCTTTGCAGATGATATGATCTTATACTTAGAGAACCCCAGAGATTCTAATAAAAAGTTATTAGAAATAATTCACAAATTTAGCAAAGTTGCTGGGTACAAAAAATCCTCACATTTTTATACATCACCAACAAAATGCAACAGCAAGAGATACAAAGAAAAATTCCATTCAAAACAACTGTCGAGAGTATAAAATATTTGGGAATTCATCTACCAAAGAAAAGTCAGGAATTATATGATCAAAATTACAAAACACTTGCCACAAAAATAAAGTCATATTTAAATTATTGGGAAGACATTCAGTGCTCATGGATGGATAGGTCGAGTGAATATAATAAAGATGACAATACTCCCCAAAATATTATATTTATTTAGTTCTATACTAATCAGACTATTTTAATGACCTAGAAAAAATAACAACAAAATTCATATGGAAGAATGAAAGGTCGAAAATTTCAAGGGAATTAATGAAAAAAAAAGTCAGATGAAAGTGGCCTAGCTGTACCTGATCTAAAGCTATATTATAAAGTAGCAATCACCAAAACCATTTGATATTGGCTAAGAAATAGACTAGTTGATCAGTGGAACAGATTAGGTACACAGGACAAAATAGGGTACAACTATAGCAATATAGTGTTTGACAAACCCAAAGGTACCAACATTTGGGATAAGAATTCATTATTTGAAAAAAAAAACTGTTGGGAAAACTGGAAATTACTATGGCAGAAATTAGATATGGATCCACACTTAACACCATATACTAAGATAAGGTCAAAATGGGTCCATGATTTAGGCATAAAGAATGCGATCATAAATAGATTAGAGGAACAGAGGATAGTCTACTTCTCTGACCTGTGGAAGAGAAAGGAATTTGTGACCAGAGGAGAACTAGAGATCATTATTGATCACAAAATAGAAGATTTTGATTACATCAAACTAAAAAGTTTCTGTACAAACAATGCTAATGCAAACAACATTAGAAGGAAAGTAACAAATTGGGAAAATATTTTTACAGTTAAAGGTTTTGATAAAGGCCTCATTTCCAAAATATATATAGAACTGACTCTATAAGAAATCAAACCATTCTCCAATTGATAAATGGTCAAAGGATATGAACAGACAATTGTCAGATGATGAATCTGAAACTATATCCACTCATATGAAAGAATGTTCCAAATCACTACTTATCAGAGAAACGCAAATTAAGGCAATTCTGAGATACCAGTACACACCTGTCAGATTGGCTAAGATGACAGGAAAAGATAATGATGAATGTTGGAGGGGATGTGGGAAAACTGGGACACTAATGTATTGTTGGTGGAGTTGTGAAAGAATCCAGCCAATCTGGAGAGCAATTTGTTACTATGCCCAAAAAGTTATCAAACTGTGCATACCCTTTGATCCAGCAGTGGTACTATTGGGCTTATATCCCAAAGAAATACTAAAGAGTGGAAAGAGACTTGTGTGTGCCAAAATGTTTGAGGAAGCTCTTTTTGTAGTGGCTAGAAACTGGAACCTTAATGGATGTCCATCAATTGGAGGATGGTTGGGTAAATTATGGTATATGAATGTTATGGAATATTATTGCTCTGTAAGAAATGACCAGCAGGATGAATACAGAGAGGTTTGGAGAGACTTGCATGAATTGATGCTGAGTGAAATGAGCAGAACCAGAAGATCACTATACACTTCAATAACAATACTGTATAAAGATATATTCTGAAGGAAGTGGATATCTTCAACATAAAGGAGATCCAACTCACTTCCAGTTTGTCAGTGATGGACAGAAATATCTACACCCAGAGAAGGAACACTGGAAATTGAATGTAAACTATTAGCACTACTGTCTTTCTACCCAGGTTACTTAAACCTTCAAAATCTAATTCTTAATGTGCAACAAAAAAATTGGATTTACACACATATATTTTACCTAGGTTATAGTGTAACACACTTAATATGTATGGGATTGCCTGTTATCTAGGGAAGGGATTAGAGGGAGGGAGGGGAAAATTTGAAAAAATGAATACAAGGGATAATGTTATAAAAAAAATTACTCATGCATATTACTGTCCAAAAAAATTATAATTATAAAATTAATAACAAAAAAATTTTCCCCAAAAGTTTTATTTAATCTTTTTTTTTTGAGGGGCAGCTGCGGCATTTGAGGTTAAGTGACTTGCCCAAGGTCATACAGTTAGGTAGTGTTAAGTGTCTGAGATCAAATTTGAACTCAGGTCTTCCTAGACTTCAGAACTGGTATTCTATCCACTATGCCACCTAGCCTCCCTATTTATTTTTTTTATACATCATTGCTTCTTTCTTGGCTTCCTTCATTCATGCCCAGTTCTTACTTAGACTTTAAATAGCTTATTTGAACTTCTTATTCCTTAAAAATAACATTCCATGTTCCCTCTCCCTTTCACACTGATTTCTTCCTAGCTGCCCTCTAATCATACCCAGTTCATACCTAGCTTTAAGGAAGCTTATTTGAACCTATTATCTCCTGAAACTAATGTCCCATATACCCATGTCTCTTTCATAGTTAAAATCCTAGGGGAATAAAACTGCATATACTCCTTGCTTCCTCTAAACATCTTGAATTATGATTTCTAACCTACCACAGAAATGAAATTGCTCTCTATTACCAATAATCTCTTAAACTGTCCAATCTAATGTTTTTACTCAGCACTCATTCTCAAACTGTTGAATAACATAGGGCTAAGTACAAATCTTCGGGTTACTACAGTAGGTATTTCTGTTCACTAATTATCACTCTTCATTTTCTGTCATTCAATTTGAAACAAATTTTTCATCTAGCTCAATCTGTACCATTTTAGTCACATGGATATGCAAGACTTTATCAAATGCTATATCTGTGCTATGTCATGATGTATCATTCTATTAAATTTGCCAGTAAATAAAATCTGATTAAGGTTAAGTGACCTGTTCTTAATAAAGGTATACCAGTTGCTAGTCAACTCTGAATACCTTTTTGAATACTTATAGACTAATGCTTTTATTAATATAGTTTCAAAATTACTAAGAAAAAAAGTCAAACTTCTTTGTCCAAAAAGTTTTCATTTTTTTTTTTTCACTTTAAGAGGGGACATATAAATTACATATACCTGTCATAAGATTCTCTCATGCTCCAAGACTTTTAAAAGGTTTTGTTGTTGTTGTTGTTGTTGTTTACTTTACTACAATTTTACTGCTCATGGCTATGCTTTATTGCCTTTGTTTTAGGAATATTGTTCTGCTTTAGTTCACTAATATGATTGTCCATTCATTTTTAGTTTCATCTGTTGTTGATAAACTGTCCTATTAAATTGAAAGATCCTTGAGGGCTTTAGCACCTTTTTTAACTTTAGTTATTAGAATAGTGACTGACATATAGTAGGTGTTTAATAAATATTTTTGATTGATTGATCCTTTCCCTTAAAAATGTGTTTTCCTCAAGGTATAATATTGATCTTTACCTTCATTCTTTTTTTTTTTTTTTTTTTGGTTTTGGCAATATCTTCAGCATCTATGGGTTCATTTATCTCTCTGCAGAGGATTCCTAAATCTACATATATACATTGGTAGAAGAAATTTTCTCACCCTAATTTTTCCTAGACTAATGAAAAATGCAAATTCGGACATAAATTTTATATTATTCCCTGCCATGTCCTCTATATTACATTCAGAATTGGCTTATTTGCTGTACCTGAAAAATTCAGAATTGTAATTCCATATTATGGGTTGTAAGCTTGACATTTTCATAAATATGTACATATGCATGGCATGTTAAATTATCTTTTGCCATAAATGTATCCTTATGTTGAATGTCCCCATTTCTATTATCATTCTAGTTGTTCAAGACCCTAAAGAGATAAGATTCAAGATTTAGAGTTTAGAATTATTTCAGTGGCTTAGCCCACTCAGCTCCCTTTATTTTCTAGATAGAAGGGGTAGATTTCCATTGTTCTTTTTTTGTAAGTGTAATAAAATGCACAAATACTTTTTCAACATTGACCCCTGAATAGTGTTGTGTTCCAAATTTTCCCTCCTTCCCCCCACTCCCTCTCCTAGATGGCAAGTAAGCCAATATATGTTATACATGTTAAAATCTATATTAAATCTAATAAAAGTAAACATTTATACAATTATCATTGCTACACAAGAAAAATCAGATCAAAAAAGAAAGTGAGAAAGAAAATAAAGTGCAAATGAACAACATCAAAAAAGAGTGACAATATTATGGTGTGATCCATACTCAGTTCCCACAGTCCACCCTCTGGGTGAAGATGACTCTCTTCATCACAAGATCATTGGAATTGGCTTCAATTATCTCATTGTTGAAAAGAGCCATGATTTGATCCTCATACAGTAATCATATTGAAAGGCATAATGATCTCCTAGTTCTGTTCATTTCACACTAAAACAGTTCATGTAAGTCTCTCCAGGGCTCTCTAAAATCATCCTGCTGGAAACTAGGCATTGACCCATATTTAAAGCCATACACCAAGATAAGGTCAAAATGGGTTCATGATCTAGGCATAAAGAATGAGATCATAAATAAATTAGAAGAACATAGGATAGTTTACCTCTCTGACCTGTGGAGGAAGAAGGAATTTGTGACCAAAGAAGAAATAGAGATCATTATTGTTCACAAAATAGAAAATTTTGATTATATTAAATTGAAAAGCTTTTGTACAAACAAAACTAATGCAGACAAGATTAGAAGGGAAACAATAAACTGGGAGAACATTTTTACAGTCAAAGGTTCTGATAAAGGACTCATTTCCAAAATATACAGAGAACTGATTCTAATTTATAACATTCTTATTTATAAGATTTAGATAAATCTATAATTTATTGGAGAATTACAAGCCATTCTCCAATTGATAAATGGTCAAAGGATATGAACAGACAATTTTCAGATGAAAATATTGAAACTATTTCCAGTCTATGAAAAGAAGCTCCAAGTCATTTAAACAGAGAAATGCAAATTAAGAAAACTATGAGACACCAGTACACACCTTTCAGATTGGCTAGGATGACAGGGAAAGATAATGCTGAATGTTGGAGGGGATGTGGGAAACTGGGACACTAATACATTGTTGGTAGAATTGTGAATACATCCATCCATTCTGGAGAGCAATTTGGAACTATCCTCAAAAAGTTATCAAATTGTGCGTACCCTTTGATCCAGCAGTGTTACTACTCATCTTATATCCCAAAGAGATCTTAAAGAAGGGAAGGGGACCTGTATGTGCAAAAATGTTTGTAGTGGCCAGAAACTAGAAAATGAGTGGATGCCTATCTGAATGAATTGTGGTATATGAATATTGTGGAATATTATTGTTTTGTAAGAAATGACCAGCATGATTATTTCAGAAAGGCCTGGAGAGACTTATATGAACTTATGCTGAGTGAAATGAGCAGGCCCAGGAGATCATCACATACTTCAAAACAATACTATATGATGATCAATTCTGATGGACATGGTTCTTTTCAACAATGAGATGAACTAAATCAGTTCCATTCGTGCAATAATGAATAAAACCAGCTACACCCAGTGAAAGAATCCTGGGAAGTGAGTGTGAACCACTACATAACATTTTCAGTCCCTCTGTATTTGTCCACCTGCATATTTGATTTACTTCTCAGGTTGATTGTACATTATTTCAAAGTCCAATTTTTGTTGTGCAGCAAAATAACTGTTTGGATATGTATACTTATATTGTATTTAACATATACTTTAACATATTTAACATGTATTGGTCTACCTGCCACCTGGGGGAGAGAGTAAGGAGAGGGGAAGTAGGGGAAAAATTGGAATCAAAAGTTTTGTGAAACAAAATGTTTTGCAATTGTCAATGCTGAAAAATTACCTATGCATATATCTTGTAAATAAAAAGCTATAATAAAAAATTAAAAATAAAAATAAAATCATCCTGCTGATGGTTTCTTAAAAGACAATAATATTCCATATCATTCATATACCATAACTTATCCAGCCATTCTCAAACTGATGGGCATTCACTCAGTTTCCAGTTTCTTGCCACTACAATAATGGCTGCCACAAACATTTTTGCACATACAGGTCCCTTTCCCTTCTTTAAATATAGGCCCAGTAGAAACACTGCAGGGTAAAAGGGTATGCACTTTGATAAATTTTTGAGCATAGTTCCAAATTGCTCTCCAGAATTGTTGGATCCATTCATAATTCCAGCAACAATGTATTAATATCCCAGTTTTCCCACATTCCCTCCAACATTCGCCTATTTTCCTGTTATCTTAGCCAATCTGAGAGGTGTATAGTGGTGTCTCAGAGTGTCTTAATTTGCATTTCTCTGATCAATAGTATTTAGAGGACCTTTTCTTATGATTAGAAATGGTTTTAATTTCTTCATCTGAAAATTGTCTGTTCATATCCTTTAACCAATTATCAACTGGAGAATGGTTTGAATTCTTATAAATTTGATTCAATTCTCTATATGTTTTAGAAATGAGGTCTTTATCAAAACTCTTAAATATAAAAATGTGTTCATAATTTTTCCTTCCCTTCTAATCTAGTCTGCATTAATTTTGTTTGGACAAATTCTTTTTTTAGCTTAATATAATCAAATTATCTATTTGGTGTTAAATTATGAGCTCCACTTATTATTTGGTTAGAAATTCCTTCCTTCACAGATATGAGAAGTAAACTATCCTATGTTTTTCTGCTTTGTTTATAATATCACTCTTTATGTCTAAATCATAAACCCATTTTGATCTTATTTTGGTACGTGGTGTTAGGGGTGGGTCATTGCCTAATTTCTTCCATACTAGTTTCCAATTTTCCCAGTTTTTGTCAAATAATGAGTTCTTATACCAAAAGCTGGAGTCTTTGGGTTTGTCACACACTTGATTGTTATAGTTATTGACTATTTTGTCCTGTGAACCTAACCTATTCCACTGATTGACTATTCTGTTTCTTAGCTAGTACTATATGGTTTTGATGACCGCTGCTTTGTAAGTTTTAAGTCTGGCACAGTTAAACCATCTTTATTTACTTTTTTCATTAATTTTCTTGAAATTCTTGAAAGTTTATTCTTCCAGATGAACTTTGTTATTATTTTTTTCTAGGTCTATAAAATAATTTTGGGAATTTGATTGTTTTGATAGTTTTCCAATTGTTTAGATCTGATATTGGGTGGAAAGAATTTTATAGTTTTTTTTTATTTTTTCGTCTAGCTCCTGACTTTCCCTTAGCAGATAGATTCTTAAATAATTGGTACTATTAACAATTATTTTGAATGGAAATTCTCTTTCCATCTCTTGCTGTTGGACTTTGTTGGTAATATATAAAAATTCTGATGATTTCTGTGATTTATTTGATATCATGAAACGTTGCTAAAGTTATGAATTGTTTCTGTTAGCTTTTTAGTTGATTCTCTGGGGTTCTTTAAGAATACCTTCATATAATCTGGAAAGAATAATTTGGTTTCTTCATTATCTACTTTAATTCCTTTAATCTATTTTTTCTCTTATTACCAAAGTTAATATTTCTAATACATTATTGAATAGTAATGTTTATAGTAAGCAATCTTGTTTCATACCTGATCTTATTGGGAATGGTTCCAATTTATTCACATTACATATGATGGTTGCTGATGATTTTAAATATATGCTACTGATCATTTTAAGGAAAAGTCCTCTTATTCCTATACTCTCTAGTGGTTTTTTTAATTTTTGTTTTATAATTATAACTTTTTTTGTTGACAGTATATATGCATGGGTAATTTTTACAACATTATCCTTTGTACTCACTTCTGTTCCAATTTTTCCCTTTCTTGCCTCCACCCTTTCCTCTAGATGTCAGGACATCTTATACATGTTAAATATGTTATAGTATATCCTAGATGAAATATATGTGTGTGCAGAACTGAATTTTTTGTTGCACAGGAAGAATTGGATTCAGAAGGTAAAAATAACCTGGGAAGAAAAACACAAATGTAAACAGTTTACACTCATTTCCCAGTGTTCCTTTTCTGGGTGTACGTGATTCTGTCCATCATTGATCAATTGGATCTGAGTTAGACCTTCTCTTTGTTGAAGATATCCACTTCCATCAGAATACATCCTCACACAGTATTGTTGTTGATGTGTATAATGATCTCCTGATCCTGCTCATTTCACTCAGCATCAGTCTCTCCAAGTCTCTCTGTAATCATCCTGCTGGTCATTTCTCATAGAACAATAATATTCCTAACATTAATATACCATAATTTACCCAACTATTCTTCACTTGATGGGCATCCATTCATTTTCCAGTTTCTAGCCTCTACAAAAGGGGCTGCCACAAACATTTTGGCATGTACAGGTCCCTTTTCCTTCTTTAGTATTTCTTTGGGATATAAGCCCAGTAGTAGCACTGCTGGGTCAAAGGGTATGCACAGTTTGATAACTTTTTGGATATAATTCCAGATTGCTCTCCAGAATGCTTGATTCTTTCACAACTCCACCAAAAATGCATCAGTTTCCCAGTTTTTCCACAGCCCCTCCAACATTCAGCCTTATTTTTTTCCTGTCATCTTAGCCAATCTGACAGGTGGGTAGTGATATCTCAGAGTTGTCTTAATTTGCATTTCTTTGATCAATAGTGATTTGGAACACTTTCATATGAGTGGAAATAGTTTCAATTTCATCATCTGAAAATTGTCTGTTCACATACTTTGACCATTTATCAATTGGAGAATGGCTTGATTTCTTATAAATTAGAGTCAGTTCTCTATATATTTTGGAAATGAGGCCTTTATCAGAACCTTTAACTGTAAAAATGTTTTCCCTGTTTGTTACTTCCCTTTTAATCTTGTTTGCATTAATTTCGTTTGTACAAAGGCTTTTTAATTTGATGTGATCAAAATTTTCTATTTTGTGAGCAATCATGATCTCTAGTTCTTCTTTGATCACAAATTCCTTTCTCCTCCAGAAGTATGAGAGGTAAACTATCCTATGTTCCTCTAATTTATTTATGATCTCATTCTTTAGCCCTAAACCAGGGACCCATTTTGATCTTATCTTGGTGTTAAGTGTGGGTCCATTCCTAATTTCTGCCATTCTAATTTCTAGTTTTCCTAGAAGTTTTTGTCAAATAATGAATTCTTATCCCAAAAGTTGAGATCTTTGGGGTTGTCAAACACTAGATTGCTATAGTTGTGGACAATTTTGTCTTGTGAACCTAATCTATTCAACTAATCAACTAATCTATTCTTAGCCAATACCAAATGGTTTTGGTGACTGCTGCTTTATAATATAGTTTTAGATGCAGTATTCTAGGCCACCTTCTTTTCATCAATTTTCTTGAAATTCTTGACCTTTTGTTCTTATATATGAATTTTGTTGTTATTTTTTTCTAGGTCATTAAAATAGTCTCTTGGGAGTCTGAGTGGTATAGCACTAAATAAATAGATTAGTTTAGGGAGTATTGTCATCTTTATTATATTCGCTCAGTCTATCCAAGAGCACTTAATATTTTTCCAGTTATTTAAATCTGACTTTATTTGTGTGGAAAATATTTTATAATTTTGCTCATATAATTCCTGACTTTCCTTTGGTAGACAGATTCTGAAATATTTTATGCTATCGACAGTTATTTTGAATGTAATTTCTCTTTGTATCTCTTGCTGTTGGACTTTGTTCATAAAATTGCTCATGATTCTTGTGGACTTATTTGATATCATAAAACTTTGCTAAAGTTATTAAATGTTTCTGTTAGTTTTTTAATTGATTTTCTTGGGTTCTCTAAGAATACCATCATATCATCTGGAAAGAGTGATAATTTGGTTTCCTTGTTATCTACTTTAATTCCTTTAATCTCTTTTTCTTCTTTTATTGCCAAAGCTAACATTTCTAATACAATATTGAATGGTAATGTTGATAGTGAGCAACCTTGTTTCATGCCTTATTTTATTGGCAATGGTCCCAGTTTATCCCCATTACATGGTTTATACCCATGATGGCTGCTGATGATTTTAAATAGATGCTACTGATCATTTTAAGGAAAAGTCCACTTTTTCCTATAATCTCTAGTGTTTTTAATATGAATAAATGTTGGATTTTATCAAATACTTTTCCTGCATCTATTGAGATAATCACATGATTTTAATAGATTTTACTGATATATTCAATTATAATAATAGTTTTGCTAATATTGAACCAGCCCTACATTTTTTATATAAATCCTAATTGTTATTGCGTGTTATCCTGTGGAATGACTTTGTGTAATCTCTTTGCTAATATTTTTTTAAGAATTTTGCATCAACTGAGTGAAATGAGCAGGACCAGGAGACCATTATATACTTCCACAGCAATACTGTATGATGATCAATTCTAATGGACGTGGCCCTCTCCAACAATTAGATGAACCAAATCAGTTCCAATAGAGCAGTAATGAACTAAACTAGCTTCAGCCAACGAAAGAACTCTGGGAGATGACTATGAACCACTATATAGAATTTCCAATCCCTCTAATTTTGTCTGCCTGCATTTTGGATTTCCTTCACAGGCTAAATGTACACTATTTCAAAGTCTGATTCTTTTTGTTCAGCAAAACAATTGTTTGGTCATGTATACATATATTGTATTTAATTTATACTCTAACATATTTAACATGTATTGGTCTACCTGCCATCTGGGGGGGAGTAAGAAGGGGAAAAATTGGGAAAAAAAATTTTGGCAATGGTCAACATTGTAAAATTACCTATGAAAATATCTGGTAAATAAAAAAAACATTTTTATTAAAAAAAAAAAAAGTACAGGGGGGTAGCAGGGATTTAGGAGAAGAAAAAGAGATGCTCTTTCTTGAGCTAAGAGCTGAATTATTCATTTAAAAATGAGGGCAGGACATGCATAATGAAGCTTGATGCACCAAAAGTAAGAGAATGACAGGCATTAGAAAGTTTAGGTGTGATCTCAGGAAAATAAAAGGGGGGAACTGATGAATAAAATATTGAAACATACATTTTTATGAAGCCCTAAAAAAAAAAAAAAGAATTTTGCATCAATATTCATTAGGGAAATTGGTCTATAACTTTCTTTCTCTGTTTTCACCCTACCTGATTTAGCTATCAGCACCATATTTGTGTCATAAAAGGAATTTGGTATGAGTTCTTTTTTTTTCCTTATTTTTTCAAATAGTTTATATGATATTGGAATTAATTATTTTTTAAATGTTTGATAGAATTCACATGTAAATCCATCTGGCTCGAAGATTTTTTTCTTAGGAGCTTTATTAATAGCTTTTTTTCCCTTTCTTTTTCTAAACTGGAACTATTTAAATAATTTTTTCCCCTTCTGTTAACTTGGGCAATCTATATTTTTGGAGATATTCTTCCATTTCACTTATATTATCAAATTCATTAACATATATCTTAATTATTGCTCTAATTTCCTGGTCATTGGTGGAAAGTTCTCCCTTTTCATTTTTGAGACTAACAATTTGATTTTCTTCTTTCCTTTTTCTAAACTAGTTTACTAAAGGTTTATTGATGTTTTTTGCATAAAATCAACTCTTAGTTTTATTAATTAATTCATTAGTTTTCTTATTTTCAGTTTTATTTATCTTCCCTTTTATTTTCAGAATTTCAAATTTGGTATTTAATTGAAGGATTTTAATGTGTTCTTTTTCTAGCTTTTTTAGTTTGTACGCCCAATGCACTGATCTTTTCTTTCCCTATTTCATGCAAGTAACCATCTAGAGATATAAAATTTCCCTGTATTACTACTTTGGCTGCATACCACTTATGGTATTTTGTCTCATTGTTGTCATTTTCTTGGATGAAGTTATTGATTGTGTCTATGCTTTGCCCATTCATTCTTTAGGATTAGATAATTTAGTTTCCAATTATTTTTGGTCTGTTTTCCTCTGTCTCTTACTGCATGTGATTTTTATTATATTATGACCTGAAAAAAGACATTTACTATTTCTGTTTTTCAGCATTTGATTTTGAGGTTTTTATGCCCTAATACATGGTCAATTATTGTATGGATTCCATGAACCACCAAGAAAAAAAGTGCACTCCTTTCTGTCTCCATTCACTTTCTCCAGAGATGTATATACCTAACTTCTTTCTTGTTTATTTTGTGTTTTGATTTATCTCCTTCTGAGAAAGCAAGTTTGAGATCCCCCCACTAGTATAGTTTTGCTGTCTACTTCTTCTTGAAACTTTCTTAACTTCTCCTCTAGGAATTTGGATACTACACCACTTGGTGCATATGTGGTTAGTATTGATATTTTATCATTATCTATGGTATCATTTAGCAAAATATAGTTTCCTTCATTATCTCTTTTAATTAGATCTATCTTTGTTTTTACCTGATCTAAGATAAAAAATTGCTAACCCTCTTTTTTTTTTTTTTTTTTTTTTTTTACATCACCTGAAGCATAATAAATTCTGCTCCAGCCTTTTACGTTCACTCTGTATGTATCACTCTGCTTAAAATATGTTTCTTGTAGACAAAGTTTTGTAGGATTCTGGCTTTTACTCAAGTCTTCTATCTGCTTCTGTTTTATGGGAGAGTTCATGCCATTCACATTAACAGAAGATAAAAAAGCCATTGAAAAATGTCAACAATCACCTCCTAAAAGAGATTCCAAAATGAAAAGTCCAATGAATCTTATGTCTAAATTTTAGATGGTTTTCTTTTATGATTTCCTGTGAACTACCATTTTTTCCCATTTCCCAAATTCTGTTTTTCAATAATTGATTTCTTTTTCATATTTATTTTGCAAGGAGTTATATGCTTTTTTTTCATTTCATTAAATCTATTTTGTAAGGAGCTTTCTTGTAAGGATATAATTTCTGTTTTTCCTTTTCCATTCCTCTTGCAAAGATCTCATTTCCTTTCTTTGTTTTTCTTCAAACTTGAATTTTTCCAAGAGAACATTGTGAAATAGGCACTAGCTCATATCACCCTTTGGGAATTTATCTGTAGCTGATTTGCATATGGGAATCCTAGGATTTGAGGTCTGTTCTTTACTCTCTCCATAAAAGCTGTCTATGGTCAAAGATTTTTTTTTGCTTCTATGCTCGTTTTTTAAAGCTTTGAGGTCTGCTCTTAAGGCAAATGGGTAACAGCTACTTTAGTTTGCCCTGGGACTGTTCTGCTGACTTACTTCTTGGTGCTGGATAATTGTAACCAGTGCTGGGTCCTTCCAGTGCTAGGTAGCTTACAATTTTCCTTTTGTATTTGTTTTTGGGTGTCTCATGGGAAATCTGCTAAACTGACAGCTTGCAACCAGGACATAGTAGCCTAAGAGTGTCAGAGTAGATTACCTGATATGTGGAGGCCAAAACACTGGTTTCTGCCTCAGTTCCTTGCCCCAGGCTCCCTGTGCTGTGGTCTGGGCTTGGCAGCCTCTCCTCCTGTCTGATTGAAATAGACCTGTTTTGAACTTTTTCCAAAATATCTTCTACTGGAAATTTATTGTACTTCAACTATTTATGAGTTCTGTGACTCCAAAACCAATTCAGAGGCTTAATCTGCTATTGATAAGAGGGAAAACTCAGAGAAGGTCAGATGACAGCCATGTCTACTCTCCACCACCTTGGCTCAGCCCTTTTATTTTTTTTAAATTACTATAGGTTTTTATTGACAAGACATATGCATGGGTAATATTTCAGCATTGACCCTTGCAAAATCTTCTGTTCCAACTTTTCCTCTCCTTTTCCCAAGCCCCTCTCCTAGATGGCAGGTAGACCAATACATGTTAAATATGTTAAAGTATATGTTAAACACAATATATGTATACATATCCAGAGTTATTTTATATATTATTTTATATATTTTATAATCATCCTGCTAGTCATTTCTTACAGAATAATAATAATCCATAACATTCATATACCACAACTTATTCAGTCATTCTCCAATTGAGGACATCCATTCAATTTCCAGTTTCTAGCCAATACAAAAAGTTTAGCCCTTCTTTCTATTTATTAAGAGATAATGGTAGTAAAAAGCAGCCTGTGCTTTAGGATTTGGGTTTTGGAGGTAGATGTAGATACTCATTTTTAAAAACAAAATAAAACATAGCACAGCATATAATACAGAGAGATTTCCTAAAACATACATAGTTTTTAACACAATTATGTACATCTTATTTGGTCCATGTGCTTGCTTATATTTTCCAAAAATATAAATTTTCAGTCTTGGAGTAGGGGAAAGATGGAAACAGAGTCAGACCTGCTGTTTAAGAGAATGACTTTAGCAATTTAGGGAAAGAGAAGATGCCCAAAATTATTTGGAGATCAGAATTTATTCTGATTGTTTTTTGGATCAAGTAAAAAAAAATCTAAAGATAGAAAGCATACTCTAAAGCTTCTCCATTCAGGATATTGATCTTCAACAATCAAATAAAATGAAGTTTAATGTAAATAAATGTAAATCCACTTATTTATATTCAAAATACAAAAATATTCAACATAGTAAGATGGTGGATAGAGTAAGATGGTGGATAGATGCCTTGAAAACAGTATTATAGAAAATACCTTAGGATTTAGTAGACTACAAGCTTCATATTATTTGATATTTCAATTATTTGATATTGCCAGTAAACATGTCAATAGAATCTAATATTGCATTTACAAAAGATATTTTCCTTGAACCCTACCCAATCAGAAATATTATGGCATTTAATGGGACAAATTCTAGGGTTCCTCTAGCTAGTCACCTTCACCCATTCTGTGGTCCAGTAATATTGGTCTCACTATTTATTTTCTCTTGATCAGGAAACTATACTTTTATCATATTAGATATTGAATACAATTTTAACAAACAATCCTCTATCTCCATTTCTTATTCAAGACTTGATTATAGTAAATTGTTTTTCTTTTTTATATTTTACTTTTACTCAATCACATATTAAATAATTTTACCATTTATTTTATTTTTAATTTTGAGTCCCAAATTCTCTCTCTCTCTCCACTACATCTTCTCCTCCCCAATGACAAGCAATATTTATATGTGAGCAGTCATGCAAACATATTTCCTGATTACTCATGTTGTGAATAAAAAAATAACAAAAAGAATAAAACTTGAAAAAATGAAAATACTATGCTTTGATCTGCATTCTTACTCCATTAATTGTTTCTCTGGAAGTAAATAATATTTTCCATAATGAGTATTTTGTAATTGTTTTAAATGATTGCATTTCTGATGCTAACACAACATAATGCTGTTGTTATTGTGTTCTACATTTCTTGTTCTACTTACTTTGTACCAATTATCTGTCTCTCCAGATTTTTCTGAAATCATCTTGCTCATCACCTCTTGTAGCACAACAATATAATCCATTACAATAATGTACCATGTTTTGTTTAGCCATTCCCCAAAGGATGGGCATAATTTTAATATTGACTCCATTGTCACCACAAGAGGTGTTATAAATATTTTGTTACATATAAATCCTTTTCCCTCCTTGCTATTTCTCCTAGATATTCCTCCTTCCAAGTATGAATCATTACTGGCTCATTTCCCCCCACAAGACCAGCCTGAAATTCTCTTCCTCTATTCCCCTGCCTCCCAGTTTCCATAGTTTCTTTCAAGTGCCCTACTTTTGGACAAGAATTTCCCCATGCTCTTTTATTTTAGTCCTTGGAGGTATTTCATATGATCTTCTATTTTTCTTTCACTTTTTTTGGTTTTGTTTGATTCTTGAAATCTTATTGAGTCATTAACTTCCATTTGTTCAATTCCAATTTTAGTGTATTATTGTCTTCAGTTAACATTTTTAACTCCTTTTGTACTTGGTTAATTGATTGCTTTGTTCACAGCATTTTTTCCATTTCAAAAATTCTGTCTTTCAAATAATTACTATCTTTTTATATCTATTTTGTAAGGAATTATAAGCTTTTTTTTCATTTCATCAAATCTATTTTGTAGGCAGTTATTTTCCTGTCATCTTGGTCAACCTGAGAGGTGTGAGGTGGTGCTTCAGAGTTGTTTTAATTTGTATTTCTCTAATCAATAGTGATTTAGAGCACTCATAACTATACATGCTTTAATTTCATCACCTGAAAATTGTTTTTTCATATTCTCTAACCATTTATCAAATGGTGAATAACTTACATTTTTTTTATAAATTTGACACAATCCTTTATATTTAGGATATAAAACTTTTGTCTGAAATATTGTCTGTAAGTATTTTTCCCATCTTTCTACTTTTCATTTAATCTTGTTTCTGTTTGTTTTGTTTGTGCAAAAACTTTTTAGTTTAATTTAATTAAAGTTGTCCATTTCATATTTCATGTTGTATTCTAGTTCCTTCCTTCTCTAAAGATCTGATGGGTAAACTATCACTTGCTCTCCTAATTTGTTTATGTAGATCTATACTAAGTTTTTTAAATATTATCTTCCAATTTTCCCAGCAAATTTTGTCAAATAGTGGGTTCTTATTCCAGAAGCTAGAGTTTGAGGGTTTATCAAGTATTAGATTGCTATGGCCTTGATTATTGTGTCATGTGTATCTAATCTATTCCATTAATTTATCACACTATTTCTTAGCTAGTAACAAATGGTTTTAATGACTGCTGCTTTGTAATGTAGTTTTAGGTTTGGTACTGCTAAGCCATATTCTTTTGTATTTCTTCATTAATTTCCTTAATATTCTTGACTTTTTTTTCTTCTGATAATTCCTATTATTTTTCTAGTTCTATAAAATAACATTTAGGAAGTTTGATTGGTATGACACTGAACAAGTATATCAATTTAGGCAGAATTTTCATTTTTATTATATTAGCTCAGCCTAGTCATGAACAATTTGAATATTTCTTCTTGTTTTGACTTAACTTCCTTAAGAATTTGGATGCTCTACCACTTGGCACTAAAGTACATTTAATATCAATACTACTTCAATGTCTATAGTACCCTTTCACAAGATGCAGTTTCCTTCCTTATCTCATTTAATTAAATCTATTTTAATTTTTGCTTTATCTGAGATAAGAATATGCTACCCCTGTTTTTTTTTTTGTTTTGTTTTGTTTTTTTGTTTTGTTTTGTTTTAGCTGAAGCATAATAAGTTCTGCTCCAAACTTTTATGGATTCTTTTTAGGTTTCTCTCTATTTCAAATGTGTTTCTTGCAGGCAACATATTGTAGGATTCTATTTTTTAATCCAATTTGATTTTTACTTAAATTTTATGGGAGAGTTCTTCTCATGCTCATTCACAGTTATGATTACTATATGTACATTTTCCCTCCATCCTATTTTCTCCCTTGCATATTTTTGTTGTTTCTTTCCACTCTTTCCTCCTTAGTAGTGTTCTTTTTGTAACCTATCCTTTCTTTCTAATATTCCTTCTCTTTTCTCTTATTCCTCTTAGTGCTTCTGTTCTCCCTTTGATATAGTCCCTCCCTTTTCTTTCCCCTTTCTCCATCTACTTCCTTATATGGTAAGATAAATTTTTATACCTAATGGAGTGAATGTTATTCCCTCTCTGGGCCAAAATCAATGAGATTATTCTTCAGACAATGATCATAGTCCTCCTTTCTTTCCCTCTATTGTGACTGTATTTTTGTTCTTCTTCATATAATCTATTTTATCTCATTTTATTTCCCCTTTCTTCTTCTCCCAATACAATCATTTTTCCACCTCTTGATAACTTTTACCCTTGATAGCATCACATTACAGTCAATTCATACCCACACTATCTGTCCATATATGCTGATTCTAACTGCCCCAACAAAAATATAGTTCTCAAGATTTACAAGTATTATTGTCCCATCTAAAAATGTAAACAGTTTAATGTTTAAACCACTTTAAACAACAGTTGTGATTCTTGTTGTTTTTACTGCTTACCCTCTATGCTTTTCTTTTTTTATTTTTATTTTATTTTTTAAAAAAACATTTTAAAGCTTTTTATTTACAATACATATGCATGAGCAATTTTTCTACATGAACCCTTGCATAAGTTTTTGTTACAAATTTCCCCCTTCTTTCCCCTACCACGTCCCCTAGCTGTCAGGTAGTCCAATACATGTTAAATATGATGAAATATGTGTTAGATTATATATACATACATACATACATATATATATGCATATATATATATATATATATATATATATATATATATATATATATATATATATATACACAGTTATCTTGTTTCACAAGAAAAAT
This sequence comes from Sminthopsis crassicaudata, assembly GCF_048593235.1. Lineage (NCBI taxonomy): Eukaryota > Metazoa > Chordata > Mammalia > Dasyuromorphia > Dasyuridae > Sminthopsis > Sminthopsis crassicaudata. The sequence goes on along the minus strand of NC_133618.1, from coordinate 127,346,454 downwards.
CAGATTGAGAAGAAAAAGAAAAACTGAGAAAGAAAACAAAATGCAAGCAAATAACAACAGAGAGAGTGAGAATGCTATGTTGTGTTCCATACTCTGTTCCCAGGGTTCTCTCTCTGGGTGTAGATGGCTCTCTTTATCACTGCACTGGTTTGAATCATGTCAATGTTGAAGAGAGCCACGTCCATCAGAATTGATCATCATATAGTCTTGTTGTTGCTATGTATAATGATCTCTTGGTTCTACTCATTTCACTTAGAAGCAGTTCATGTTGGTCTCTCCAAGTCTCTCTGAAATCATCCTGTTGATCATTGCTTACACAACAATAATATTCTATGGCATTCATATGCCATAATTTATTCACGCTTTCTCCAATTAATGGGCATTCGTTCAGTTTCCAATTTCTTGCCACTACAAAGAGGACTAACACAAATATTTTTGCACATGTGGGTCCCTTTCCTTCCTTTAAGATCTCTTTGGGTTATAAGCCCAGTAGAAACATTGCTGGATCAAAGAGTGTGCACAACTTGATAACTTTTTGAGCATAGTTATAAATTGCTTTCCAGAATGGTTGGATCCTTTCACAATTCCACCAACAATGTCTCAGTGTCCCAGTTTTCCCACATCCCTTCCAAAATTTGTCATTATCTTTTCCTGTATCTTAGCCAGTCTTACAAATATGTAATGGTATCTCAGAGTTGTCTTAATTTGCATTTCTCTGATCAATCATGATTTGGACACCTATTCATGTGGCTACAAATAGCTTCAATTTTTTCATCTGAAAATTCTGTTCATATCCTTTGACCATTTATCAATTGGAGAATGGCTTGACTTTGAGTTAATTCTCTATGCATTTTAAAAAATGTGACCTTTATCAGATCCTTTGGATGTAAAAATGTTTTCCTACTTTATTGTTTCCCTTCTAATCTTGTCTGCATTAGCTTAGTTTGTACAAAGGCTTTTTAATTTGATGTAATCAAAATTATCTATTTTATGATCAATAATAATCTCTACTTCTTCTTTGGTCACAAATTCCTTCCTCCTCCACAAATCTGAGAGGTAAACTATCCTATGTTTTTCTAATTTGTTTATAATATTATTCTTTAATTCTACATCATGAACCCATTTAAACCTTATCTTGGTATATGGTGTTAGGTATGGGTCTATGCCTACTTTCTGCCATACTAGTTTCCAATTTTCCCAACAATTCTCGTCAAATAGTGAATTATTATCCCAAAAGGTGGGGCCTTTCAGTTTTTCAAATACTAGATTATTATGGCCATTGGCTATGTTGTTCTGTGAACCTAACCTATTTCACTGATCATCTAGACTATTTCTTAGCCTGTACCAAATGGTTTTGATCAACATTTCTATTCTTTTTTTGAATTCTGTGTTTGAAGGTCAAATTTTCTGTTTAGTTCTAAGGTTATTTTAATAGCAATGATTGAAAGTCCTCTACTTCTTTGAAGATCCATCTCCTCCCCTGACAGATAATGCTTAATATTACTTGGTAAGTTATTCTTGTTGTAATCCCAGGTACTTTACCTTCAGGAATATGGTATTCCAATCCTCTGGTTCTTTATGTTAAAAGCTACCTGAGGGGCAGAGCTAAAACAGCAAAGAAGAGATATTTCTTTATCTGACTTCTTCCTGATATCCCTCAAATTGACACCAAATTAAGCCTTCAAAGTGCTTTTGGAGTTACAAGACCTACAAATATTTGGAGTGTAACAAATTTCCAGCAGAAGTTATTTTGAAATAACTTCAAAAAAGATTTGTTTCAATAAATTGTGGAGGAAGGGGCCAAGGGCAGGTAAGCACAGAGACACAGGGGAGTATAGCATCCCAAAAGACTAGGGAATATAACTGAAAGAATCTACATTAGTGTTGGCTACTATGCCCTGGTTGCAAGGAAGTATATCAGATTAGCTGCAAGACATCCAACACAAATACAAAAGGCAAATAGTGAATCCATAAACCCCAAATTAACTTAGAACCTGGCACACCCAACTAGTACAAGAAGTTTTCAGCATCAACCAAGCAGAGCCACTGTCTCCTGTAGCAAAAATCTCCCTTTACCCTAAAAACAGATTTCAACTTTTTAAAAAATAAGCAAAGAAGCAAAAAGAACTCTGATCATACATAGTTTGTTTGTTTGTTTGTTTGTTTGTTTGTTTTTGGGTTTTTTGTTTTTTGTTTTCTTTTTTTTGTAGAAAGAGTAAAACAGATTTCAAAGCTTGAGGACACCAAAAACTGATCATCTCCTGATGAAGTCCCAATGAGTTATATGAATTTGTTCCCATCTCACAAGGATCTCCTAGAAGAATTAAAAAAAAAAAAAAAAAAAAAAAAAAAAAAAAAAAAAAAAAAAACATTGAAAGAGAGTTAGAAGAAAAATTGGGAAAGAAAATGAGGATTTTGCAAGAAAGTTTGGAAAAGGAAACACAGAAATTATTTGAAGAAAACTCCTTTAAAATAGATTTAGTGAAATGTAAAAAGGAAATAACTCCTTACAAAATAGATTTGATGAACTGGTAAAAGGATGTAACTCCTTTTAAAATAGATTTGACAAAATGGAAAAAGAAAGCGGCACCTTGAAAAACAGAACTTGGGATATTGAAAAAAAAAATTCATTGGAAAAAAAAAACCCATTTAAAAATATAATTGGTCCAAGCTCGGGGGGCGGAGCCAAGATGGCGGAGAAGATACACGCCACTGTGTAAGCTCCTTTCTTCCCTTACAACCAACTAGATTTAATCAGCCTCAGAAATAGCGTTGGACTGATAGAATCCACAAGGACTGGAAGCACGACTTACCAGCTGAAGAGAATCTGGAGTTTCAGCAGGAAAGGTCAGCTCCCAGGGGAGGAAGAAGAGAGGCCAGCGCAGACAGTGGGGTAGTGGCACACTGTGCCAATTGCACTGGGGAGGGCTTTGGGATCAGAGAATCCACTGACATAAAAGAATCTGGCACAGGCTGTTAACTCTTCTCTGCTTATAAAACAGCAGATCAGAGGAGAAATATAAGCCACTTTAAAATTTAAAACTAGATTGGATCTTCCCGGATTCCAGGGGTGACTCAGCAGATCTCATCACCGGGACATAGGCAATCCAGGCTTTCTCCTCAGGGTAGTTAAGAGATTGAAGAGTAGGCGGGGCAGTAACTCATAGCGCCTGGCTCGGCTGGCTGGAGGCTGTGGAACGGAAGTCCCAGAGAAGCAGAACCTTTGAACTAGGGACCGCGGTTTCTGGCAGATACTTCCCAGTTTGAGTGCAGGGGCTTTTCACATCACCTGCTGCAGACAGCCACGCCCCACCGGGACGCATATGCTAGGCTTTGAGTCGCCTTTGCTGTTCAGTCTCAACCTCAGGGAAGCCGCTAAAACACAGCTTCCTCGGGGCACAGCAGTGCTGGTCACCTCTGAGGCATTTCCAGGGAGGGGGTGGGGAACTCTTTCCCAGAGCTCTCTCTTAGCTCAGGCGCAGGGGCTGCTGCATCCATCTGGTCTGGGAGGAAGCTGGTAAAGAAATAAATAAATAATTTCCTACCCCAGGGACAGACCCCAAAAGATTTTTTAAGTATGAGCAAGAAGCCCAAAAAAACCATAGATTCCTTTACATAGAGAAAGAGTGGGTATCCAACCCCGAGGAAGTTAACAGCAGAGAGTCAGCAGATAACAAACTAAAGGGGAACGATTCCTGCCCCCCATCACATAACTCTCTCCTTGAAGAGACTATTAAAAAGTTAAGAGAGTTTGAAGAAAAATGGGGAAAGGAAAGGGAAGCTATGATAGAGAATAACAACATCCTGAAATTAGAGTTGGAAAAAATAAAGAATTCACAGGAGGTGCAGGGAAACAAAATTAGTGAATTAGAAAAGGTAAAAAAATCACAGGAAAATAGGATTTCTGAATTGGAGAAGATAAAAATGTCCCAAGAAAATAAGATTTCTGAATTGGAAAAAGAAAATAATTCTTAAAAAAAAAAATTAGGGAAATGGAAAAAAAATTCAATAGAGCAAAATAATTCATTTAAAAACGAAATTGGGCATTTACAGAAAGAACTAAAAACTGTAAAAGAAGAAAATAACTCCTTAAAAGTCAGGATGGAACAAATAGAAATGAATGATTCACAGAGAACCAAAGAATCAGTCAAACAAAACAAAACAAAACAAAACAAAAAAAAAAAAAAATGAGAAGTTGGAGAACAACGTCAAATACTTACTGGGAAAATCTATAGACCTGGAAAATAAATCTAGGAGAGATAATCTGAGGATCATTGGACTTCCTGAAAACTATGATCAAAAAAAGAGCCTAGAACTGTCCAGAGATAATAGAAACAGAGGGGAAAGTAGATGTTGAAAGAATTCGTCGAACTCCTTCTGAAATATACCCTAAAAAATAAATAGACCCACGGAATATTGTGGCTAAGCTGCAGAATTACCACACAAAGGAGAAAATCCTGCAAGCAGCTAGGAAAAAAAAAATATTAAATACCAAGGTGCCACAATAAGGGTAACACAAGATCTGGCTGCCTCCACATTAAAAGATAGAAGGGCTTGGAACCTGATATTCCGTAAGGCAAAAGATCAAGGATTGCAACCAAGAATAAACTACCCAGCTAAGTTTAGCATCTTTTTCCATGGAAGAAGATGGTCATTCAATGAAATAGAGGAATTCCATATGTTTCTAAGAAAAAAACCAGACTTAAACAAAAAATTTGATCTACATCCACAAGATTGAAGAGAAACAAAAAAAGGTACACAGAACCCTTGAGAACTGTAACTCTGCTGTGGGTATATAAAAAATACTCAAGGATAATTTGATTTTACTGATATAAAAGAAAAAAAAAGAGGGGGTGTAGTAAAGGGAAAGGGGTAATATCAGAAAAAGGGGAGGGTGTGATAAAAAGAGGGAAACTACATCCCAGGAAGAGGCATAGAAAATACACCATATCTGAGGGAATTTAGAGAGGGGGAGAATCATTGTATAAATCTTACTCTCATCAGAAGAGGCTCAAAGAGTAAATAATTGTCATATTTGTTTTTCAGAGAATTCTCTCTCACCTCATTAAAAGGGGGGAGAGGAAAAGGGAAAAGGAAAAGGAGAATAAGGGAAGGAACGTGGAGGGAGGAAGGAGGGATATTAAAAAAAAAAAGGGAGGGCTGTGTGTCACAAGGGGGGTCTATAAATTAAATATTGGGGAAGAGGTTCAGGGGGGTCAAGGGAAAAAGCATAATCTGGGGATAATATGATGACAGGAAATACAGAATTAGTAATTTTAACTGTAAATGTGAATGAGATGAACGCTCCCATCAAACGAAGACGGATAGCAGACTGGATCAAAAATCAGAACCCTACAATATGTTGTTTACAGGAAACACACTTAAAGCAGGGAGATACATATAGAGTAAAGGTAAAAGGTTGGAGCAGAATCTATTATGCTTCAGGTAAAGCCAAAAAAGCAGGGGTAGCTATCCTTATCTCAGATCAAGCAAAAGCAGAAGTAGATCTCGTTAAAAAAGATAAGGAAGGCAATTATATCCTGCTGAAAGGTAGAATAAATAATGGACCCATATCGATACTAAACATATATGCACCAAGTGGTATAGCATCTAACTTTCTAAAGGAAAAGTTAAGAGAGTTGCAAGAAGAAATAGACAGTAAAACTATAATAGTGGGAGATCTCAACCTTGCACTCTCAGATTTAGACAAATCAAACCACAAAACAAACAAGAAAGAAATTTAAAAAGTAAATAGAACATTAGAAAAACTAGGTATGATAGAGCTTTGTAGAAAACTGAATGGCAATAGAAAGGAATATACTTTCTTCTCAGCAGTTCATGAATCCTATACAAAAATTGACCATATATTAGAACATAAAGATCTCAAAATTAAATATAGGAAGGCAGAAATAATAAATGCCTTCTTCTCAGACCACAATGCAATAAAAGCTCCATTCAGTAAAAAGTTAGGGGTAAATAGACCAAAAAGTAATTGGAAACTGAATAATCTCATCTTAAAGAATGACTGGGTGAAAGAGCAAATTATAGAAACAATTAATAATTTCACCCAAGATAATGACAATGATGAGACATCATACCAAAATCTGTGGGATGCAGCTAAAGCAGGAATAAGGGGAAATTTTATATCTTTAGAGGCTTATTTGAAGAAAATAGAGAAAGAGAAGATTAACGAATTGGTCTTGCAACTTAAAAGGCTAGAAAAAGACCAAATTAAAAACTCCCAACCAAAAATTAAACTTGAAATACAAAAATTAAAAGGAGAAATCAATAATATTGAAAGTAAAAAAACTATTGAATTAATAAATAAAACCAAGAGCTGGTTTTATGAAAAAGCCAATAAAATAGATAAACCTTTGGTAAATCTGATTAGAAAAAAGAAAGAAGAAAATCAAATTGTTAGTCTTACAAATGAAAAGGGGGATCTTTCCACCAATGAAGAGGAAATTAGAGAAATAATAAGGAGTTACTTTGCCCAACTTTATGCCAAAAAATTTGATAACTTAAGTGAAATGGATGACTTCCTCCAAAAATATAGGCTCCCTAGATTAACAGAGGAGGAGATAAATTGCTTAAATAGTCCCATTTCAGAAAAAGAAATAGAACAAGCTATTAATCAACTCCCCAAGAAAAAATCCCCAGGACCAGATGGATTTACATGTGAATTCTACCAAACTTTTAAAGAACAATTAGCCCCAATGCTATATAAACTATTTGAAAAAATGGGAATGAAGGAGTCCTACCAAACTCCTTTTATGGCACAGACATGGTACTGATACCTAAACCAGGTCGATCGAAAACTGAGAAAGAAAATTATAGACCAATTTCCTTAATGAATATTGATGCTAAAATCTTAAATAAGATATTAGCAAAAAGGCTTCAGAAAATCATCCCCAGGATAATACACTATGATCAAGTAGGATTCATACGAGGAATGCAGGGCTGGTTTAATATTAGGAAAACTATTAGTATAATTGACCATATTAATAATCAAATTAATAAAAACCATATGCTCATCTCAATAGATGCAGAAAAAGCATTTGACAAAATCCAACATCCATTCGTACTAAAAACTCTTGAGAGTATAGGAATAAATGGATTATTCCTTAGAATAATCAGGAGCATATATTTAAGACCTTCAGTAAGCATAATATGCAATAGAAATAAACTGCAACCTTTCCCAGTAAGATCAGGAGTGAAACAAGGTTGCCCACTATCACCATTACTTTTCAATGTAGTACTAGAAATGCTAGCCTTGGCAATAAGAACCCCAAAGACTCTGCTAAAAAGCTATTAGAAATAATTCAGAATTTTAGCAAAGTGGCAGGATACAAAATAAATCCACATAAATCCTCAGCATTCTTATATATCACCAACAAAATGCAACAGCAAGAGATACAAAGAGAAATTCCATTCCAAACAAATGTTGAGAGTATAAAGTAGTTGGGAATCCATCTACCAAAGAATAGTCAGGAATTATATGAGAAAAATTACAAAACACTTGCCACAAAAATAAAGTCAGATTTAAATTATTGGAAAGACATTCAGTGCTCTTGGATAGGCCGAGCGAATATAATAAAGATGACAATACTCCCCAAACTAATCTATTTATTTAGTGCTATACCAATCAGACTCCCAAGAAACTATTTTAATGACCTAGAAAAAGTAACAACAAAATTCATATGGGAGAATAAAAGGTCAAGAATTGCAAGGGAACTAATGGGAAAAAAAAGTCAGAGGAAGGTGGTCTAAGTGTACCTGCTCTAAAGCTATATTATATAGCAGCAGTCACCAAAACCATTTGGTACTGGCTAAGAAATAGAACGGTAGATCAGTGGAACAGATTAGATACAAAGGACAAAAAAGGGTACATCTATAGCAATCTAATCTTTGACAAACCCAAAGATACCAACATTAGGGACAAAAATTCATTATTCGGAAGAAACTGTTGTGAAAACTGGAAATTAGTATGGCAGAAATTACATATGGACCCACTCTTAACACCATATACCAAGATAAGATCAAAATGGGTCCATGATTTAGGCATAAAGAATGAGATCATAAATAGATTAGAGGAACAGAGAATTGTCTACCTCTCAGACCTGTGGAGGAGGAAGGAATTTATGACCAGAGGAGAATTAGAGATCATTATTGATCACAAAATAGAAGATTTTGATTACATCAAACTAAAAAGTTTCTGTACAAACAATACTAATGCAAACAAGATTAGAAGGGAAGTAACAAATTGGGAAAATATTTTTAAAAGTAAAGGTTCTGACAAAGGTCTCATTTCCAAAATATATAGAGAACTGACCCTGATTTATAAGAAACCAAACCATTCTCCAATTGATAAATGGTCAAGGGATATGAACAGAAAATTCTCCGATAATGAAATTGAAACTATATCCACTCATATGAAAGTGTTCCAAATCACTACTGATCAGAGAAATGAAAATTAAGACAACTCTGAGATACCACTACACACTTGTCAGATTGGCTAAGATGACAGGAACAAATAATGATGAATGTTGGAGGGGATGTGGGAAAACTGGGACACTGATACATTGTTGGTGGAGTTGTGAAAGAATCCAGCCATTCTGGAGAGCAATTTGGAACTATTCCCAAAAAGTTGTCAAACTGTGCATACCCTTTGACCCAGCATTGTTGTTATTGGGATTATATCCCAAAGAAATACTAAAGAGTGGAAAGGGACCTGTATGTGCCAAAATGTTTGTGGCAGCTCTTTTTGTTGTAGCTAGAAACTGGAAGTTGAATGGATGTCCATCAGTTGGAGAATGGTTGGGTAAATTGTGGTATATGAAGGTTATGGAATATTATTGCTCTGTAAGAAATGACCAGCAGGAGGAATACAGAGAGGCTTGGAGAGACTTAAATCAACTGTTGCTGAGTGAAATGAGCAGAACCCGAAGATCACTATACACTTCAACAACAATACTGTATAAGGATGTATTCTGATCTAAGTGGAAATCTTCAACATAAAGAAGATCCAACTCACTTCCAGTTGATCAATGAAGGACAGAAATAACTATACCCAGAGAAGGGACACTGGGAAACGAATGTAAATTGTTAGCACTACTGTCTATCTACCCATGTTATTTATTCCTTCGGAAGCTAATAATTAACGTGCAACAAGAAAAAGGTATTTACACACATATATTTTATCTAGGTTATATTGTAACACATGTAAAATGTATGGGATTACCTGTCATTGGGGGGAGGGAGTGGAGGGAGGGAAGGAGGGGATAATTTGGAAAAATGAATATAAAAAGTAAATAAATAAATAAATGAAATATAAAAAAAAATAATAAATAAAAATAAAAATATAATTGGCCAAATACAAAATGAGCTCAAAAAGGTAACTGAAGAAAATTATTTGCTAAAAATTAGAATTGAAAAAATGGAAATAAATAACTCAATGAGACATCAAAATCAGTCAAACAACAAGAAAACAATCAAAAAAATAGAAGAAAATGTAAAGTACCTCATTAGAAAAACCAATGACCTGGAAAATAGATCTAGTAGATATAAGGATTATTGAACTACTTTAAAACCATCAAGAACCAACATTCCTAGGCATTCAACTTTCAGGAAATTATCAAAAAAATCTACCTGATATCCTAGAATCAGAAGGTAAGATAGCCATTGAAAGAATTTACCCATGACCTCCTGGAGACCCCAAAATGAAAATTCCAAGGAATATTGTAGCTAAATTTCAGAATTATCAAACTAAGGGAAAAAAATATTGCAAACAAACAGTCAGAAAGAAACAATTCAAATACTGAGGAGCCACAATCAGGATTGTTCAGGACTTAGCAGCTTCCAACTTAAAGGATCCAAGGGACTGGAATCTGGTATAAGAAAGGCAAAGAAACTTGGATTTCAACCAAGAATCAACTATCCAGCAAAATTGAGCATTATCTTTCAGGGAAGTAGATGGACATCCAATGATACAGGTGAATTTCACTTATTTCTAATGAAAGGACCAGAGCTGAAAAAAAAAAAATGATCTCCAAATACAATATGTTGTTTACAAGAAATACATTTAGAGTAGAGTTGCATAAAGGTAAAAGGCTGGAGCAGAATGGAGCAGAATCTATTATGTTTCAGGTAACGTAAAAACAAACAAACAAACAAACAAACAAACAAGGGTAGTGATCCTGATTTGAGATCAAACAAAAGCAAAAATGAATCTAATTAAAAGATAAGGAAGAAAATTATATCTTACTAAAGGGTGCCATAGATAATGAAGTAATATCTATAATAAACATGTATACACAAGTTGTGTACCATCCAAATTCCTAGGGGAGAAGTTAAGAGAACTGCAAGAAAAAATAGACAGCAAAACTCTATTCGTTGGGGATTTCAACCTTGCTCTCTCAGAATTAAATAAAATGAACCACAAAATAAATAAGAAAGAATTTAAGAAGATGAATAGAATTTTAGAAAAGTTAGGTATGACAGAACTTTGGAGATCCTTGAATGAAGATAAAAAGAAGTATACTTTTTGTTCCCCCAGTGCTTCATGGAACCTATAAAAAAATTGACCATATATTGGGGCATAAAAACCACAAAATCAAATGCAGAAATGCAGAAATACTAAGTGCATTCTTTTCAGATCATGGTACAATAAAAATCACAAGTAATAAAGAGCCAGAGAAAAATAAATCAAAAATTAATTGGAAAACTAAGTAATCTGATACTAAAGAATGAGTGAGTGAAACAACAAATCATAGACACAATTGATAATTTCATCCAAGAAAATGACAATAATGAGACAATATACCAAACTTTATGGGATGCAGTCAAAGCAGTTCTTAGAGGAAGTTTTATATTTCTAGATGCTTACTTGCATAAAATAGAGAAAGAGATCAATGAATTGGGCATGCACCTAAAAAAATTAAAAAATTAAAAAAAAAACTAGAAAAAGAACAAATTAAAAAACCCTAATTAAATACCAAATTTTAAATTCTGAAGATAAGAGGAGAGATTAATAACATTGAAAGTAAAAAAAAAAAAAAAAAAAAAAAAAAAAAAAAAAAAAAAAAAAACAAACTATTGAACTAATAAACAAAACTAAGAGCTGGTTTTATGAAAAAAAAAAAAAAAGGTAAACCTTTAGTTAATTGGATGAGAAAAAGAAAAGAAGAATATCGAAAATATCGAATTGTTAATATCAAAAATGAAAAGGATGATCTTTCCACCAATGAAGAGGAAATTGGAGTAATAACTTGGAACTATTTTCTCCAACTGTATGCTAATAAATATGATAATCTAAGTGAAATGGATGAATATTGACAAAAATATAGATTGTCTAGATTAACAGAGAAGGAAATGAATTATTTAAATAATCCCATTTTAGAAAAATAAATTGAAAAGCTATTAATCAAGTCCCTAAGAAAAAAATCTCCAAGGCCAGATGGATTTACATGTGAATTCTACCAAACATTTAAAGAACAATTAATTCCGATGTTATGCATACTTTTTAGAAAAAATAAGGAAAAAAGGAATCCTACCAAATTCTTTTTATGACACACATGGTACTGATACCTAAACCAGATAGGGTCAAAACAGAGAAAGAAAATTATAGACCAATTTCTCTTATGAATATTGATGCAGGGGCAGCTAGGTGATGCAATGGATAAGAGCATCAGGCTTGAAGTCAGGAGGGCCTGAGTTCAAATCTGGCCTTAGACATTTAACACTTCCTCGCTGTGTGACTCTGGGCAAGTCACTTAACCCCAACTGCCTCAGCAAATAATAATAATAATAATAATAATAATAATAATAATAATAATAATAATAATAATAATAATAATAGTAATAATATTGATGCAAAAATCTTAAATGAAGTATTAGCAAAGAGATTACAGCAAGTTATCTCCAGGATAATACAATCTGACCAAGTAGGATTTATAATAGGAATGCAGAGCTGGTTCAGTATTAGGAAAATCATTAGTATATATTGACTATATCAGTAACAAACTAACAAAAATCATACAATTATCTCAATAGATGCAGAAAAAAGCATTTGACAAAATACAACACCTATTCCTATTAAAAATAATAGAGTATAGTAATAAATGAGTTTTACTTAAAATGATCAATAGCCACTATTTAAAGCCATCAGCAAGCATCAGATATGTAATGGGAATAAATCAGAATCAGAGGTGAAACAAGATTGCCCATTATCACCATTACTATTCAATATTTGTATTAGAAATGTAGCTTTGGCAATAAGAGAAGAAAAAGAGATTAAAGGAATTAAAATATATAAGAAGGAAATCAAATTATCACTCTTTGTATCATGATACAGTTGAAGAATTCTAGAGAATCAACTAAAAATTACTAGAAACAATTCTCAGCTTTAGCAAAGTTGCAGGACACAGAATAAATCCATATAATCAGGATTTTTACATATTAAAATAAAGTCCAGCAACAACAGATATAAAGAGAAATTCCATTTAAATAATTGTATATAATATAAAATTTTTGGAAGTCTACCTGCCAAGGCTAAGCCAAGAACTATATTAATGCAATTACAAAATACACACAAATAAAGTCAGATCTGATAGAAAAATATCAAGTGCTCATGAGCAGTCTGAGCAAATTTAATAAAAATGACAATACTACCTAAATTAATCTTATTTAGTTCCATACAAATCAAAATCCCAAGAAATTACTTCACAGATCTAGTAAAAATAATAATAAAAAAAATTATCTAAAAGAACAAATGGTCAAGAATTTCAAGGGAATTAAGGAAAGAAAATGCAAATGAAGGTGATCTAGGTGTACCAGACCTAAAACTATATTATAAAGCAACAGTCATCAAAACCATTTGGTATTGGCTAAGAAATAGAGTAGAATAGGTAAGATGCACAAAACAAAATAATCAATTAATATTAATCTAGTCTTTGATAAATATAAAACCTCAGCTTTTGGAATAAGAACTCACTATTTGACAAAAAATGGTGGGAAAATTGGAAATTAGTATGGCAGAAACTAGCCATTGACCCACACCTAACATCCTATACCAACATAAAGATAAAATGGATTCATGATTTAGACATAGAGTGAGTGATATTATAAACAAATTAGAAGAACAAAGGATAGTTTATATCTGAGATCTGTGGAGAAGAAAAGGATCTGTTATCAAAGAAGAACTGGAGCTCATTATTGAACAGAAAATAGATAACTTGGATTGTATTAAATTAAATAGTTTTTGTACAAACAAAACCAATGCAGAAAAGATTAGAAGAGAAGAAATAAACTGGGGAATTTTTCCCCAAGGGTCCTAATAAAGGTCTCATTTCTAAAATATCTAGATAATTTACTCAAATGTATAAGAATTCAAGCCATTATCCAACTGATAAATGATCAAAGGAAATAAATACACAATTTTCAGATGAAGAACTTTCTAGTCATTTTAGTCATATGAAAAAATACTTAAATTATTATTGATCAGAGAAATTCAAATTAAGACAACTCTGAAGTACTACTACATATCTCTCAGATTGGCTATAACAGGAAAAGATAATGTCAAATATTGGAGGAGATGTAGGAAAACTGAGACACTAATGCATTGTTGGTAGAGTTGTGAAATGATCCATCTATTCTGGAGAATAATCTGGAACTATGCCCAAAAGGTTATCAAACACTGCATACCCTTTGGCCCAGCAGTGTTACTACTGGGCTTGTATCCTAAAGAAATCATAAAGAGCAAGGGACCCACATGCACAAAAATGTTTATGGCAGCCCTTTCTGTACTAGAAAAAAAGTGGAAATAGCTCATCAATTGAAAAATGGCTGAACAAGTTATGATTTATGAATGTTGTGGAATATTATTGTTCTATAAGAAATGATTAGCAGGGTGATTACAGAGAGGTCTGGTGAGACTCACATGGATTGATGTTAAGTGAAATGAATGGAACCAAGAGATTGTATACAGCAACAGCAAGATTATATGATGATCATTTCTGATGGACATGGATCTCATAAAAAATGAGGTGATTCAGACCAGTTCCAATGATCTTATAATGAAGAAATCCATCTGAACCAGAGAAAGAACAATGAAAACTGAATGTGAACCGTAACATAGTATTTTCACTCTTTTTGTTGTTGTTCACTTGCATTTTGTTTTCTTCTCATTTTTTTTCCCTTTTGGATCTGACTTTTCTTATACAGAATAATATTTGTGGAAATATGTATAGAAGAACTGGATATGCTTAACATATATTTGCTCACTTGACAACTAGGGGAAAAGGAAAAGGGAGGGAAAAAGTTATAACAGGGTTTTAAAGGGGTGAATGGCAAAAATTATCATTGCCTTTTGAAAATAAAAAGCTACAACAACAACAACAACAACAACAAAGAATCTACCTCTTCTGGGTAATCCTGATGTTCCTTGATACTTGAATTGCTTTAAACTATAATAGTGGGAGATCTCAACCTTGCACTCTCAGAATTAAACAAATCAAACCACAAAACAAATAAGAAAGAAATTTAAAAAGTAAATAGAACATTAGAAAAACTAGGTATGATATACCTTTGGAGAAAACTGAATGATGATAGAAAGGAGTATACTTTCTTCTCAGCAGTTCATGGAACTTATACAAAAATTTACCATATATTAGGACATAAAGATCTCAAAATTAAATGCAGGAAGGCAGAAATAGTAAATGCCTTCTTCTCAGATCACAATGCAATAAAAAATACATTCAATAAAAAGTTAGGGGTAAATAGACCAAAAAGTAATTGGAAACTGAATAATATCATTTTAAAGAATGAGTGGATAAAACAGCAAATTATAGAAACAATCAATAATTTCACCCAAGATAATGACAATGATGAGACATTGTACCAAAATTTGTGGGACGCAGCTAAAGCAGTAATAAGAGGAAATTTTATATCTTTAGAGGCTTATTTGAACAAAATAGAGAAAGAGAAGATTAATGAATTGGACCTGCAACATAAAAAAGCTAGAAAAAGACCAAATTAAAAACTAAACTTGAAATACTAAAATTAAAAGGAGAAATCAATAATATTGAAAGTAAAACAACTATTAAATCAATAAATAAAACCAAGAGTTTGTTTTATGAAAAAGCCAATAAAATAGATAAACCTTTGGTAAATCTGATCAGAAAAAGGAAAGAGGAAAATCAAATTGTTAGTCTTACAAATGAAAAGGGGGATTTTCCTACCAATGAAGAGGAAATTAGGGAAATAATAAGGAGTTACTTTGCCCAAATTTATGCCAATAAATTTGATAACTTAAATGAAATGGATGACTTTCTCCAAAAATATAGGCTTCCTAGATTAACAGAGGAGGAGATAAATTGCTTAAATAGTGCCATTTTAGAAAAAGAAATAGAACAAGCTATTAATCAACTCCCCAGGAAAAAATCCCCAGGACCAGATGGATTTACATGTGAATTCTACCAAACATTTAAAGAACAACTAGCCCCAATGTTATATAAACTATTTGAAAAAGTAGAAAATGAAGAAATACTGCCAAACTCCTTTTATGACACAGACATGGTACTGATATCTAAATCAGGTAGATCAAAAACTGAGAAAGAAAACTATAGACCAATTTCCTTAATGAATATTGATGCTAAAATCTTAAATAAGATATTAGCAAAAAGACTTCAGAAAATCATCTCCAGGATAATACACTATGATCAAGTAGGATTTATACCAGGAATGCAGGGCTGGTTTCATATTAGGAAAACTGTGAGTATAATTGACCATATTAATAATAAAATTAATAAAAACCATATGATCATCTCAATAGATACAGAAAAAGCATTTGATAAAATCCAACATCCATATCTACTAATGGACTTAGAATAGTGAGGAGCATATATTTAAGACTGTCAGTAAGCATAATATGTAATGGGGAAGAACTGGAATCTTTCCCAGTAAGATCAAGAGTGAAACAAGGTTCTCCACTATCACCATTATTATTCAATATTGTATTAGAAATGCTAGCCTCAGCAATAAGAGTCAAGAAAGATTAAAGGAATAAGAGTAGGTAATGAGGAAATCAAACTATCCCTCTTTGCAGATGATATGATGGTATACATAGAAAACCCCAGAGAGTCTAATAAAAAGTTATTAGAAATAATTCACAACTTTAGCAAAGTTGCTGGGTACAAAAAAATCCTCACATTTTTATACATCACAAACAAAATGCAATAGCAAGAGATACAAAGAAAAATTCCATTCCAAACAAATGTTGAGAGCATAAAATATTTGGGAATCCATCTACCAAAGAAAAGTCAGGAATTATATGAGCAAAATTACGAAACACTTGCCACAAAAATAAAGTCAGATTTAAATAATTGGAAAGACATCCAGTGCTTGTGGATAGGTGGAGCGAATATAATAAAGATGACAATACTCCCCAAACTAATCTATTTATTTAGTGCTATACCAATCAGACTCCCAAGAAACTATTTTAGTGACCTAGAAAAAATAACAACAAAGTTCATATGGAATTTCAAGGGAATTAATGAAAAAAAAAAGTCAGATGAAGGTAGTCTAGGTATACCTGATCTAAAGGTATATTATATAGCAGCAGTCACCAAAACCATTTGGTATTGGCTAAGAAATAGACAGGTCGATCAGTGGAACAGATTAGGTACAAAGGACCAAAAAGGGTACAACTATAGCAGTCTAGTGTTTGATAAACCCAAAGATACCAACATTTGGGAAAAGAATTCATTATTTGAAAAAAAAAAACTGTTGGGAAAACTGGAAATTAGTATGGCAGAAATTAGATATGGATCCACACTTAACACCATATACCAAGATAAGATCAAAATGGGTCCATGACTTAGGTATAAGCAATGAGATCATAAATAGATTAGAGGAACAGAGGATAGTCTACCTCTCAGATCTGTGGAGGAGGAAGGAATTTATGACTAGAGGAGAGCTAGAGATCATTATTGATCATAAAATAGAAGATTTTGATTACATCACACTAAAAAGTTTCTGTACAAACAATACTAATGCAAACAAGATTAGAAGGTAAATAACAAATTGGGAAAATATTTTTGCAGTTAAAGGTTCTGATAAAGGTCTCATTTCCAAAATATATAGAGAATTGATCCTAATTTATAAGAAATCAAACCATTCTCCAATTGATAAATGGTCAAAGGATATGAACAGACAATTCTCCGATAATGAAATTGAAACCATATCCACTCATATGAAAGAATGTTCCTAATCACTACTGATCAGAGAAATGTAAATTAAGACAACTCTGAGATATCACTACACACCTGTCAGATTGGCTAAGATGACAGGAACAAATAACGATGAATGTTGGAGGGGCTATGGGAAAACTGGGACTCTGATGCATTGTTGGTGGAGTTGTGAAAGAATCCGGCCATTCTGGAGAGCAATTTGGAACTATGCCCAAAAAGTTATCAAACTGTGAATATCCTTTGATCCAGCAGTGCTACTACTGGGCTTATATCCCAAAGAAATACTAAAGAGGGGAAAGAGACCTGTGTGTGCCAAAATGTTTGTAGCCGCTCTTTTCATAGTGGTTAGAAACTGGAAGATGAATGGCTGTCCATCAATTGGAGAATGGTTGGGTAAATCCTGGTATATAAATGTTATGGAATATTATTGCTCTGTAAGAAATGACCAGCAGGATGAATTCAGAAAGGTTTGGAGAGACTTGCATGAACTGATGCTGAGTGAAATGAGCAGAACCAGAAGATCACTATACACTTCAAAACAATATTGTATGAGGACGTATTCTGATGGAAGTGGATATCTTCAACATAAAGAAGATCCAATTCACTTCCAGCTGATCAATGATGGACAGAAACAACTACACCCAAAGAAGGAACAGTGGGAATTGAATGTAAAATATTAGCACTACTGTCTATCTACCCAGGTTACTTATACCTTCGGAATCCAATACTTAATGTGCAACAAGAAAATTCATTTACACACATATATTGTATCTAGGTTTTTACTGTAACACATGTAAAATGTATGGGATTGCCTGCCATCTAGGGGAGGAAGTAGAGGGAGGGAGGGGAGAATTTGGAAAAATGAATACAAGGGATAATGGTATAAAAAAATTACTCATGCACATATACTGTCAAAAAAATTTATAATTATAAAATTAATAAAAAAACAAAGAAAGAAAGAAAGGAAAGAAACCAAGAAAGAAACAAAGAAAGAAAGAAAGAAAGAAAGAAAGAAAGAAAGAAAGAAAGAAAGAAAGAAAGAAAGAAAGAAAGAAAGAAAGAAAGAAAGAAAGAAAGAAAGAAAGAAAGAAAGAAAAGAAGATACTTCAATTGCTTTTTCCTGGCAGCTTGCAGTATTTTTCCTTGAGATTACAGTTTTGCAATTTTGTGATAATGTTCCTTGGGGGTTTTGTTATGGATTTTAAATAATGTTGTTATTGTTGTTAATGATGATTTTACTCTTTACCTTTCTATGCTTCTCTTGAGTTATGTGTTTGAAAGTCAAATTTTCTATTTATTTTTTTAATAGAAACAATTGAAAGTCTCCTACTTCATTGAAGATCCATCTCCTCCCCTGAAAGATGAGGCTCAGTCTTGCTTGGCAGTTTATTCTTGGTTGTGACCTAGGTCCCTTGCCTTTCACACCCCCTAATTCTTTATTGTACAAGCTGCCTGTTCCTTGGTAATCCTGCCATTGCGCCTTGACACTTGAATTTTTTTCTGGTAGTTTGTAATATTTTTTTTTTTGTTGAGTCTATAATTTTGGAATTTGCAACAGCATTTCTTGGGGTTTTGTTGTGGGATCTCTTTCTGGAGATGATTGATGGATTCTTCTAATGACCATTTCCCCTTCTGGTTCTAGTATATTAGGAAAGTTTTCCTTGATGATGTCTTGAATAATGAATGTTATTCATGCTCCTGTTTTGGTCATGGCCTTTAGGTAGTTGAATGATTTTTAAATTATCTCTCCTGGATGTATTTTCCAGGTTAGCTCTTTTTACAAAGAAATATTTTATATTTTTCACTTTTTTTTTTTGGTTTGTTTTGCTGATTTTGAAGTCTTATAGAATCATTTAATGTATGATTTTTTTCAGTTAGGTTTTGCATCTTTTTCCCATTTGATAAATTCTATTTTCAAGGTGTTTTCTTCAATAGATTTTATTTTTTTGGCATTTGGCTTATGTTTTTAATAAATTGTTTTTCATTTCCAAGTTGTTGACTTTCTCTCGTATACTTTTTGTTTCATTTCCCAATTTTTCTATGCCTTCCAAAATCTTTTATGAGTACTTCTAATCAGCCTCTTTGGGCTTGAGACCAATTCATACCATTTTTTGAGATTTCCTGTGTAGGCATTTTGTATTCATCTGAGTTGGTGTTTGAGTCTTCCCTCTCACCATAGTTGATTTCTTTAATTAAAGTTCTTTTCTGTTTCTTGCTAATTTTCTTTCTTTCTTTCTTTTTTTTTTTCTATTTTGTGATTTTTAAGGTCAAGTTCTTCTTCTAGTGTAGAGTGCACTGTCCCAAGCTTCTTGGCCTTTGGTTGGAGAAAAGGTCCCTTCGTGTTTGTTGTCTCACAGCTCTTTCCAAGTGACAGCCTGGTTTCCCAGGCTACCAAGTTCCCTTCCGAGCTGGAACAAGAGACTGCCCCATTGGTCTCTCCATTACTAAGACAAAACTGAGGGTCTCAATTGATGATCTGCTATATTAATACTTTCTTCCTGACTTTCCGTAGACACCATGCCCAGACACTAGGCTGAACACCTCTTTCACTCAAATGAAATTGATCTTTCTTGAAGTCCTTCTAATCTATCTTGAGCTGGAAAGTAGTTTCATTTCATCAGATACTGTCCAAAGGTTTGATTTCATGTGATTTTTAAAGGCTCCTCGGAAAGCTCAAGTAGCTTCTTGTTTTCACTTTACCATCCTAGCTCCCCATGAAATGCTTCTGACACATATAGAGACTTTATGTACTATGGAATAGTTTCTAAACTGCATGTAGAGAGCGCTTCCTCACTAATGATTTTTGTACTGTAAATTAAATCACAAGATTGGACATACATTTCATATTATCCCCTTTTGCATACTCCATATTCCAGGATAAATTGCCTTGTCTTCCATTTCCCAAATTCTGCATCTCTATTCCTTTACTACAAGTATCCCTTTGCCTGACCTGAAAAGTAATCCTCTTATCTCCACCTTATGGAATACTTAACTTCCTTCAGCCCTCACTTTAAGGCAACATTTTCCATTTGAAGACCTTTCTATCCACCCCTTCCCATTCCCACTACAATGTTGATGCTCTCTCCCTCCTGAAATTACCTTATATTTATGTAACACTTTTTGCAATGGAGGCATAATTTGGGGATATTGCTACATACTAGGGGAAGGAGGGACCATGACTCAGAGAAGCTGTCAAGTCTCTAAGACACAATTGGCGCTTATAGTTTTAATTATTCTAGTTCATCTAAAATATATGAATGAACCCAGCCAAAACCCAATCTTTGGCTATTAGCTTATGAGCATGAGCATTCCATAATCTATTCTAATGCTCTTGGGTTTAATAATCAAAATTCAAGGAAATAGAGTATTTGTAAAGATGATAACTGGCATACTCAAACATTCACAGAAAGAAAACTGTGTAGCCTAACTTCTCATTAAGTCTGTTCCACATAGAAAATGTATCAAATCAAATTCTGATTTGAAAAGTGATACTAAAGTCACAGTGAGTCATTTTCTAGGCCAGGATGTTTTGAGAAGGTAGGCAGAGAAATATAAAGACACTAAATTGAAATGCAGATAGGAATAGGTATGGTAAAGAACATTGTAGTGTTCATAGAACACAAAAGAACTGAGATAGACCATCAGTATTGGAAATTATGGGACAGAAAGAGGTGCCAATGAATCCTTAAACTAGAACAACAGGTACAATATGGTTGGTTAGTTGCCTAATGTCCAGTTCAAGATTATAGATCCAGAAAAGTGCATTTGGAAATATAGGCTCTATCCATATACTGACAATGATGGGTTCCCTTAGCAAAATATAGCTAAGTGGCCCTGGTCCCTTAGAAAGAGTATATCAATAGCCCATCATGGAAGCCTGGAATAGAATATCCAGTATAGGAGACTCAGGCTTAAGAGAATTTAGTATTTCTGTTTCTTTGAACCTGGAAAAATTCGAGCAAGCTAATCCTGCCTGACTACAACAGTCTGCAGAAACTCCCAAACAGGAAGAATTTTTATATCCAAATTTGTATCAGGAATTCACAGAGCTCAGACCTCAACCTAGATCACACAATTTTAATAGTTTTGAAAACTTTCAGGTACCAAGCCTAAGAAGTAAAAGCAGCAGAAGGATCAAAGCTCAAGATAAATACTACTCCCCCCTAAAAAAGTACAGAGCTTAGCATTACCACAAAGTTCTAAGTCAAGAAATAAACTGAAGAAATGAACAAACAAAAAAGAATCTCATGATAAAGAACTATTATGGCTAGAGGGAACCTCAGAATATAAACATGAAAGAAAAGATTAATTTTTTAAAAATACTTACCAGCAAACTCCCAGAGAAAAATGCAAACTGGATACAAATACTATAAGAATGTATACAAGAGTTAAAGCAAATGTTAAAAAAAAAAATCAAATAAAGCTAAAGATGTTTTTAAATACCAACCAAAAAAAAAAAAATCAAATAAAAATCAAATACAGGTAGTAGAGAAAAAATAGAGAATGAAGCCACATTTTTGATATCAAACAAGGCAAAATCAAAACTAGGTATAATTAAAAGAGATAATCAGGAATATCACATTTTGCTAAAAGATATCATGGGCAATTAAAAATAATACTAAACATATATTTACCAAATGGCACAGTAATTAAATTCTTAAAGGAAAAATTAACTGAGTACAAAATAGAAATACATATTCAAAAAACTGTAGCTCTCTAGTACCTCAATGATTTCCTCTTAGAAGTAAATACATTTAGCCTAAATAAATAAATGTATATGAAAGAAGTTAAGATCTTTTAAAATGAATGACCTTTTTAAAGTCCTCTAAATTTAACATATCTAGACAATACTGAAAAGGAATAAATAGGAGCATGCTTTTTTTTTTTTTTTTTTTTTTTTTTCTGGTGAGGCAACTGGGATTAAGTGACTTGCCAAGGTTCATCCAGCTAAGAAGTGTTAAGTATATAGAGGCTGGATTTGAACGCAGGTCCTCCAGTGCTCTGTCTACAACACCATCTGGCTGCCCTAAGTATGCCTAATTTTCAGCTGTGGATTGAACATTCAGGAAAATTGACTATGTATAGAGAATTTTAAAATTTATAAATAAATGCAGGAAAGCAGATATATTAAATTCATTTTCCCCAAAATATAATAGAAATTACATTCAATAAAAGGACTTGGAAACAAAAATTAAAAATTAATTGGAAGCCAGATATTCCAATCCTAAAGATTAAATAGATCAAAAAAACATAGAAAAATTAATATTAATATATCTTAAAATTTTTTTTTATTTTTTTTATTATATATATATTTTTTTTTTATAATATTATCCCATGTATTCATTTTTCAAAATTATTCCCTCCCCCCGATGACAGGCAATCCCATACATTTTACATGTGTTACAATATAGTCTAGGTACAATACATGTGTGTGAATATCATTTGCTTGTTGCACAATAAACATTAGAATCCGAAGGTACATGCAACCTGGGCAGACAGATATTAGTGCTAACAATTTACATTCACTTCCCAGTGTTTCTTCTCTGGGTGTAGCTACCTCTGTCCATCACTGATCAACTGGAAGTGAGTTGGCTCTTCTTTATGTTGAAGATTTCCACTTCCATCAGAATACATCCTCATACAGTATTGTTGTTGAAGTGTACAGTGATCTTCTGGTTCTGCTCATTTCACTCAGCATCAGTTGATTTAAGTCTCTCCAGGCCTCTCTGTATTCCTCCTGCTGGTCATTTCTTACAGAGCAATAATATTCCATAACCTTCATATACCACAATTTACCCAACCATTCTCCAACTGATGGACATCCATTCATCTTCCAGTTTCTAGCTACAACAAAAAGAGCTGCCACAAACATTTTGGCACATATATGTCTCTTTCCGCTCTTTAGTATTTCTTTGGGATATAATCCCAGTAGTAGCGCTGCTGGGTCAAAGGGTATGCACAGTTTGATAACTTTTTGGGCATAATTCCAGATTGCTCTCCAGAATGGCTGGATTCTTTCGCAACTCCACCAGCAATGTATTAGTGTCCCAATTTCCCCACATCCCCTCCAACATTTATCATTATTTGTTCCTGTCATCTTAGCCAATCTGACAGGTGTGTAGTAGTATCTCAGAGTGGTCTTAATTTGCATTTCTCTGACCAGTAGTGATTTGGAACACTCTTTCATGTGAGTGGATATAGTTTCAATTTCTTCCTCTGAGAATTGTCTGTTCATATCCTTTGACCATTTATCAATTGGAGAATGGTTTGGTTTCTTATAAATTATGGTCAGTTCTCTATATATTTTGGAAATGAGACCTTTGTCAGAACCTTTGTTTTTAAAAATATTTTCCCAATTTGTTACTTCCCTTCTAATCTTGTTTGCATTAGTATTATTTGTACAGAAACTTTTTAGTTTGATGTAATCAAAATCTTCTATTTTGTGATCAATAATGATCTCTAGTTCTCCTCTGGTCATAAATTCCTTCCTCCTCCACAAGTCTGAGAGGTAGATTATCCTCTGTTCCTCTAATCTATTTATTATCTCCCTCTTTATGCCTAAATCATGTATCCATTTTGATCTTATCTTGGTATATGGTGTTAAGTGTGGATCCATATCTAATTTCTGCCATACTAATTTCCAGTTTTCCCAACAGTTTTTTCCAAATAATGAATTTTTATCCCTAATGTTGGTATCTTTGGGTTTGTCAAAGATTAGATTCCTATAGATGTACCCTTTTTTGTCCTTTGTATCTAATCTGTTCCACTGATCTACCGGTCTATTTCTTAGCCAATACCAAATGGTTTTGGTGACTGCTGCTATATAATATAGCTTTAGATCAGGTACTCTTAGACCACCTTCCTCTGAGTTTTTTTTCATTAGTTACCTTGCAATTCTCGACCTTTTATTCTTCCATATGAATTTTGTTGTTATTTTTTCTAGGTCATTGAAATAGTTTCTTGGGAGTCTGATTGGTATAGCACTAAATAAATAGATTAGTTTGGGGAGTATTGTCATCTTTATTATATTCGCTCGGCCTATGCAAGAGCACTGAATGTCTTTCCAATTATTTAAATCTGATTTTATTTTTGTGGCAAGTGTTTTGTAATTTTTCTCATATAATTCCTGACTTTTCTTTGGTAGATGGATTCCCAAATATTTTATACTCTCAACATTTGTTTGGAATGGAATTTCTCTTTGTATCTCTTGCTGTTGCATTTTGTTAGTGATATATAAAAATGCCGAGGATTTATGTGGATTTATTTTGTATCCTGCCACTTTGCTGAAATTTTGAATTATTTCTAGTAGCTTTTTAGCAGAGTCTTTGGGGTTCTCTAAGTATACCATCATGTCATCTGCAAAAAGTGATAGTTTGATTTCCTCATTTCCTACTCTAATTCCTTGAATCTCTTTCTCGGCTCTTATTGCCGAGGCTAGCGTTTCTAGTACTATATTGAATAGTAATGGTGATAGTGGGCAACCTTGTTTCACTCCTGATCTTACTGGGAAAGGTTGCAGTTTATTTCTATTGCATATTATGCTTACTGAAGGTCTTAAATATATGCTCCTGATTATTCTAAGGAATAGTCCATTTATTCCTATACTCTCAAGCGTTTTTAGTAGGAATGGATATTGGATTTTGTCAAATGCTTTTTCTGCATCTATTGAGATGATCATATGGTTCTTATTAATTTGATTATTAATATGGTCAATTATATTAATAGTTTTCCTAATATTAAACCAGCCCTGCATTCCTGGTATAAATCCTACTTGATCATAGTGTATTATCTTGGAGATGATTTTCTGAAGTCTTTTTGTTAATATCTTATTTAAGATTTTAGCATCAATATTCATTAAGGAGATTGGTCTATAATTTTCTTTCTCAGTTTTCGATCTACCAGGTTTAGGTATCAGTACCATGTCTGTGTCATAAAAGGAGTTTGGTAGGACTCCTTCATCCCCTATTTTTTCAAATAATTTATATAACATTGGGGCTAATTGTTCTTTAAATGTTTGGTAGAATTCACATGTGAATCCATCTGGCCCTGGGGATTTTTTCCTGGGGAGTTGATTAATAGCTTGTTCTATTTCTTTTTCTGAAATGGGACTATTTAAGCAATTTCTAGGGAGCCTATATTTTTGGAGGAAGTCATCCATTTCACTTAAGTTATCAAATTTATTGGCATAAAGTTGGGCAAAGTAACTCCTTATTATTTCTCTAATTTCCTCTTCATTGGTGGAAAGATCCCCCTTTTCATTTGTAAGACTATCAATTTGATTTTCCTCTTTCTTTTTTTTGATCAAATTTACCAAAGGTTTATCTATTTTATTGGCTTTTTCATAAAACCAACTCTTGATTTTATTTATTAATTCAATACTATTTTTACTTTCAATATTATTGATTTCTCCTTTTAATTTTTGTATTTCAAGTTTAATTTTTGGTTGGGGGTTTATAATTTGGTCTTTTCCTAGCCTTTTAAGTTGTAAGCCCAATTCGTTAATCTTCTCTTTCTCTATTTTCTTCAAATAAGCCTCTAAAGATATAAAATTTCCCCTTATTACTGCTTTAGCTGCATCCCAAAGATTTTGATATGATATCTCATCATTGTCATTATCTTGGGTGAAATTGTTAATTGTTTCTATAATTTGCTCTTTCACCCAGTCATTCTTTAAGATGAGATTATTCAGTTTCTAATTACTTTTTGGTCTATTTACCCCTAACTTTTTACTGAATGTAGCTTTTATTGCATTGTGATCTGAGAAGAAGGCATTTATTATTTCTGCCTTCCTACATTTAATTTTGAGATCTTTATGTCCTAATATATGGTCTATTTTTGTATAAGATCCATGAACTGCTGAGAAGAAAGTATATTCCTTTCTATTGCCATTCAGTTTTCTCCAAAGGTCTATCATACCTAGTTTTTCTAATGTTCTATTTACTTTTTTAATTTCTTTCTTGTTTGTTTTGTGGTTTGATTTGTCTAAATCTGAGAGTGCAAGGTTGAGATCTCCCACTATTATAGTTTTACTGTCTATTTCTTCTTGCAGTTCTCTTAACTTTTCCTTTAGAAAGTTAGATGCTATACCACTTGGTGCATATATGTTTAGTATTGATATGGCTTCATTATTTATGCTACCTTTCAGCAGGATATAGTTTCCTTCCTTATCTTTTTTAATGAGATCTACTTCTGCTTTTGCTTGATCTGAGATAAGGATAGCTACCCTGCTTTTTTGGCTTTACCTGAAGCATAATAGGCTCTGCTCCAACCTTTTACCTTTATTCTGTATGTATCTCCCTGCTTTAAGTGTGTTTCCTGTAGGCAACATATTGTAGAGTTCTGCTTTTTGATCCAATCTGCTATCCGTCTCCGTTTGATGAGATCGTTCATCCCATTTACATTTACAGTTAAAATTACTAATTCTGTGTTTCCTGCCATCGTATTATCCCCAGATTATGCTTTTTTCCCTTGACCCCCCTGATCCTCCTCCCCGATATTTAATTTACAGACCCCCCTTGTGACTTGCAACCCTCCCTCTTTTTTTTTTTTTTTAGGATCCCTCCCCCCTCCCTCCAAGTCCCTTCACTTATTCTCCTTTTCCTTTTCCCTTTTCCTCTCCCCCCTTTTAATGAGGTGAGAGAAAATTCTCTGAAAAACAAATATGTTAATTATTTACTCTTTGAGCCTCTCCTGATGAGAGTAAGATTCACACAATGATTCTCCCCCTCACTAAGTTCCCTCAGATATGGTGTATTTTCTATGCCTCTTCCTGGGATGTAGTTTCCCTCTTTTTATCACTCCTTCCCCTTTTTCTGACCCGACCTCCTTCCCTTTACTACACCCCCTTTTTTTCTTTTATATCAGTAAAATCAAATTATCCTTGAGTATTTTTTATATACCCACAACAGAGTTACAGTTCTCAAGGGTTCTGTGTACCTTTTTCTGTTTCTCTTCAGTCTTGTGGATGTAGATCAAATTTTTTGTTTAAGTCTGGTTTTTTTCTTAGAAACATATAGAATTCCTCTGTTTCATTGAATGACCATCTTCTTCCATGGAAAAAGATGCTAAACTTAGCTGGGTAGTTCATTCTTGGTTGCAGTCCTTGATCTTTTGCCTTACGGAATATCAGGTTCCAGGCCCTTCTATCTTTTAATGTGGAGGCAGCCAGATCTTGGGTGACCCTTATTGTGGCACCTTGGTATTTAAATTGTTTTTTTCTAGCTGCTTGCAGGATTTTCTCCTTTGTGTGGAAATTCTGCAGCTTAGCCACTATGTTCCGTGGTGTTCTTTTTTTAGGGTCTATTTCAGAAGGAGTTCGATGAATTCTTTCCACATCTACTTTCCCTTCTGTTTCTATTATCTCTGGACAGTTCTCTTTGATAATTTCCTGTAAAATAGAATCTAGGCTCTTTTTTTGGTCATAGTTTTCTGGAAGTCCAATAATCCGCAGATTATCTCTCCTAGATCTATTTTCCAGGTCTATAGATTTTCCCAGTAAGTATTTGACGTTGTTCTCCAGCTTCTCATTTTTTTTGTTTTGTTTGACTGATTCTTGGGTTCTCTGTGAATCATTCATTTCTATTTGTTCCATCCTGACTTTTAAGGAGTTATTTTCTTCTTTCACAGTTTTTAGTTCTTTTTGTAAATGCCCAATTTCGTTTTTAAATGAATTATTTTGCTCTATTGAATTTTTTTCCATTTCCCTAATTTTTTTTTTGAGAATTATTTTCTTTTTCCAATTCAGAGATTCTATTTTCTTGAGACTTTTTTTATCTTTTCCAATTCAGAAATCCTACTTTCCTGTGTTTTTTTAACCTTTTCTAATTCATAAATTTTGTTTCCCTGCATCTCCTGTGAATTCTTTATTTTTTCCAACTCTAATTTCAGGACGTTGTTATTCTCTATCATAGCTTCCCTTTCCTTTCCCCATTTTTCTTCAATCTCCCTCAATTTTTTAAGAGTTTCTTCTAGGAGAGAGTTATGTGATGGGGGGCAGGGATCGTTCCCCTTTGGGTTGTTATCTGCTGACTCTCTGCTGTTAACTTCCTCGGGGTTGGATACCTGCTCTTTCTCTGTATAGAAGGAATCTATGGTTTTTCTAGCTTTTTTGCTCATATTTAAAAAAATCTTTTGGGGTCTGTCCCTGGGGTAGGAAATTATTTATTTACTTCTTTACCAGCTTCCTCCCAGACCTGATGGATGCAGCGGCTCCTGCGCCTGAGCTAAGATAGAGCTCTGGGAGAGAGTTCCCCACCCCCTCCCTGGAAGTGCCTCAGAGGTGATTAGCACTACTGTGCTTTAAGGGTGTAGAATAGTAAAGACAGCACAAAGCCCAGCCTATGTGTCCGGGTGGGGCGTGGATGTCTGCAGCAGGTGACTTGAAAAGCCCCTGTGCTCAAACTGGAAGTGTCTGCCAGAAACCACGGTACCTAGTTCAAAGGTTCCGCTTCTCTGGGACTTCCTGGAGCTGAGTTCCACTCCCTCCAGCTAAGCTAGGCAGTGTGTGTTGCCTTGGGCCGTATCCACCCACTTGTCAATCTCTTAACTATTCTCAGGAGGTAGCTGAGGTTACACCCCCTGGTGCCGAAATCTGCTGAGTCACCTCCAGGGTCCGGGGAAAATCTAATCTGAGTTTTAAAATATTTTGGCTTTCTCTTCTGAACTGCTTAATAATTAGCAGAGAAGAGCTAACAGCCTGTGCCAGATTCCTTTACCTCAGTGGCTTCTCTGATCCCAGAGCCCTTCCCAGCGCAATGGGCACAGTGTGCCACTACCCCACCGTCTGTGCTGGTCTGTCTTATTCCTCCCCTGGGAACTGACCTTTCCTGTTGAAACTCCAGGTTCTCTTCAGCTGGTAAGTCGTGCTTCCAGTCCTTATGGTATCTATCAGTCCTGAGCTAATTCTGAGACTTAATTTATCTAATTGGTTGTGAGGGAGTGAGGACGTTCACAGAGACGTGTGTTTCTTCTCCGCCATCTTGGCTCCGCCCCAATATATCTTAAAATTTAAAATATATCAGCATACAAAAATTTTCAGGAGGCCATCAAACTAAAAGTTAGTGGGACATTCTTATCTTCAAAATAATTCAAAACTTTCTTGTCAGATATGCCCCTAAACACTTGGATGTATAATATTTTCATTCCTCAGTATATCCCCAAAGAATATAATTTTTTTAACTTGACATATAGGATAAAGAAAATTATCATAGAGCAATGAAATTAGACAGCTAAATAGTTTAGCAGGATATGTTAGCATCCTGGATTTATAATTAGAAATAATTCAAATACTGCTTTAGACATTTACTATCTGTGCAACCTTGATCAATTCAGTAAACTCTTTAAAACCATTTCCTAAAGAATGGAAGAAAAAAAGCAGTATATACCTCACAGAGTTATTAGGTGAATCTGTGTAAGGATAAGCATTTATAAAATCTCTACTATTTTCCAGAAACTGAAGATAGAAAAAAAAAAATGGTTATTTAACCAACAAATATTACCTGTTATCAAAGATCTCATGTCATACTGAAAAAGGCATCGTGGAAACATACAGAATAAATTGGAAATAATCAATAGATGAAATGTATTGACATTGAAAAGAAATAGGAAAGACTTCATTTTTACAAATGTGCAAATCTTAAAATGCTATTTAAAGTATCTAAATCTAAAGTATTATTTATCATTGTCTTTCAGTGAGTTTAGCATAACTATAAAATCCGAATTGATAAGTGATGGACAAACCTGATAAAGGTGAAGTTTCAATTCCCCCTACCTTATCTTCTCTATCTTATCTTCACTATTACCATGGCACATATGTACCTGAAGTATATTTATGAAGGGATCCTTTCAAACATGTTTTGTCCCACAGTTATGGGAGGGATGTGTATGTGTTTGGGGAGGGAGGAGATGGTGCAAACTACTTAAAGACATTTTAATTCATTCATTGATGTTCTGAGTAGAATGTACTTTGCTTATGGATGATATATGCATATTTCATTAAGGTTATGGTAGAAAATTTCTACTTCCACTCCTCCTGTGACCTCCTGCTCAGATAATCTCAGTCTATTTCTCCACAATGTGCTATATCCAGAGTCTAGAATGAGTCATCCCTTTAATACTTATCTTATGTGGTCCATAACATCAAACATCTTCTCTTCATTTCTTTCTTCCTGATACTTTGTAGCTGCATGCAGAAGTCTGAGAGAGAGTGAACAACCCAAAGCACTCTTGATTGCCTTTTTGGTAAGTCTACTAGGTAAATATCAAATTAAACTGTACCATTTGAGCTTTTTTTTTTTTTTTGGTAGTCTCTTTCTTTTAAGCAATTCTACTCTTCCCTTCATTCTGCTTGCTGTCCAAAACATAGAATAACAAGGGGAAAATGGGTATGTAGTAAGTAGCAAGAAGGCATAGCAACATGAGTTACATCTATATATCATTGTATATTTTGTAGCTTCAAGTATAAGTCCCTTTAGAGCAAGTACTATCTTTCTTTTCTTCTTATCTTATCTTTCTATCCCCAGCAAATCATTAGGACCCCTACTAATCTTGGAACTTATTAATGTAGGAGATATGTCTTAGCAAATTTGCCATTACCTTTCCAAATAAACTTTGCCTTGGATCCTCGATCATTTATATCTCTTCTTACTATGAGATGCCATCCATATGATGCTTCCTGATTTGAAAAATATTTTTCAGACATCCCTTTTATGTCTTATGATATTCCTGTGAGGTAGATTCTACATATATTATTATCCCCAATTTACAATCACAGTAATGATGCTCAGAAAGCTGAAATGACTTATTTATGATCACATTTTGTCAAGCAAAAGATCTATTTTGTCTTCTTTTTAAAAATTATTTAAATGTTAAACACAAATTTAACATTCATTTTAAAAACGTTGAGCTTCAAAATCTCTTCCTTCCTTCTTTTCTTCATTTTTACCCCATTCTTACTCTTTATTTAGAAAGCAAGCAACACAACATGTCATATATGTAGCATCATGAAAAACTTCCATAACACTCATGTTGTAAAAGCAATTACAGACCAAAAAAATGTTTAAATCTGTGTTCAGACAGTAGTTCTTTCTCTTCAGATGGATACCATTTTTCAATATAAGTCATTTAGAGTTGTCTTGTATCAGTGTATTGCCAAGAATAGCTATATCATTCGCAGATGGTCATCTTATACTATTGCTGCAATTTGTATACATTACATTTCACATTGCCTGAGTTAATGAAAGCCTTTCCAGGTTTTTCTGAGAGCATCCTGCTTATTATTTCTTATAACACAATAGTATTCCATCATAATCACATATCACAATTTGTTTAGCCATTCTCCAATTGATGGGCATCCCCTCAATTTCCAATTCTTTGTCCCTCTAAAAGAACTTCTATAAATATATTTGTATGTACAGATCTTTTCTTTTTCTTTTTTATCTCTTTTGGGAAACAGACCTACCAGTGGTATTACTAGATCAAGGGTATTTATGGCTTTATGATACTTTCAGCATAATTTCAAATACCTCTAATTGTGAATTAGTTCACAGTTCCACTAAGGATATATGCTTCATTTTTCCCACATCCTCTTCATCATTTATCTTCTTTTTTCTGTCCTATCTAATAGGTATGAGCTAGCACCTCAAAATTGTTTTAATTTTCATTTCTCAATCAATAGTGACAGAAATTTTAACATGATTATAGTTTTGATTTCTTCACATGAAAACTTTGTAACTTTTTATCATTTTTCAACTGGGGAGTGACTGTTATTTTTGTGAATTTGACTCAGTTTTCTTTATGTTTGAGGAATAAGTCCTTTATCAGAGACACTAGATTCCATTTTTTTCACAGTTACATTTGTTAATTGTATTTCCTCTATTTTATTTTTCATTATTTTCTTTCTTTCCTCTTACCTTATTTCTCCTAAGTGTTTTGCTTCTGACTAATCTCTCCCCCAGTCTATGTTCCTTTCTATCATCCCTCCTCTATGCCCTTATGCCCTTCTCCTATTTTCTGATAAAGTGAGATAGATTTCTATTCCCAAATGAGTGTGATACTATTTCCTCTTTGAACCAATTCCAATGAAAGTAAAGTTCAAAGATTCCTTGCCAACTCCCCGATCATCCTCTCCAATGCAAAAGTTATTTCTTTTCTTTTTTATATGAGATAATTTAATCTATTCTACTCATTTTTTCATTCTCTCATACATTTCTCTGTCAATTTTATTTTTTATCTTAATTTTATTTTTAAGATATTATCCCTTCATATTCAATTCACGCTTCTAACTTTGATCTATATGTACTTCTTCCAACTGTTAATGATGTGAATGTTTTTATAAGTTAGAAATATTATCTTCCAAATGTAAATAATTTACCCTTATTAAGTACCTATGATTTCCTTTTTCTGTTTGACTTTTTATGCTCTTCTTGAGTCTTGCTTTTGAAAGCCAAATCTTCTATTTAGAACAGAGAGTTTTTCATCAAGAATGATTGAAAGACTTATATTTCATAGAATTTGTTTTTAATACCTCAAAGATATAACCTATACTCCTGGAGAAAGAACATTTAGATCAACATCAATGTCTTGCACTCATCTTTTGAGGTGGGCACCCAGAAGGTGATCTCTTGCCTCTACACCTGTATCTTCCCTGAGAAGACCACCTATCCCATCGATGAGACCATGATTCACAGTGGACCCCCACACAACAGCAACTTTGGCTGCTCCTATACTAAGTGCATGATCAACATGCAAAACAGGGCATACTTTCAGCAATATGGCTACACCTTCACTGCTGTCATCCTCACAAACACTTTTGGACCCCATGACAACTTTAACATTGAAGATGGCCATGTACTTCCTGGCCTCATCCATGAAGTCTGCCTTGCAAAGAAGAATGGCTCTGCTCTGACTGTGTGGGGCACTGGGAAGCCTCAAAAGGAATTCATCTAATCCTTGGACCTGGCTTGCCTTTCCCTCTGGGTCCCTTGAGAATACAATGAGGTGGAGCCTATCATTCTGTCAGTGGGTGAAGAGGATCAGGTATTCATCAGGGAGGCAGCTGAGAACATCGTGGAGGCCATGGTCTTCCAAAGGAAACAACTTTGACACAACCGAGGCAGATAGACAGTTCAGGAACAGCAACAAGAAGTTGAAGACCTATTTTCCAGACTTACAGTTTATACCCTTCAAACAAGCTGTGAAGGAGACATGTGCCTAGTTGAAAAAAAAAAAAAAAAAAAAAACTATGAGCAATCCAGGAAGTGATCCCAACACGAGGGAGAGAGGACAAGTCCCAGAAAGAGAGTGGGCCCTGGAAGGAGCTGGGATAGATGTCCTTCTACCTTCTCTAGGTCCAGCCCTCAGTGTCCATAAAGGCTGTCTTAAGGAAGACTTAGTGAGTCTCAATTGAGCATCTGGCCTTGCCTTTGTTTCTGTCCTGGACCCAGTCACTGCAGTTCAAATTCAAATTGTATACAGACTTCCCTGTGCCTGCCAGGCTGGTTCTATATAATTCCCCTTAGGGAAAACTCCTATGCTAAGATCTTGGGAAATCTGACTACCTCATAGTTCCCCTGTCCTTTCTTCTGATCATTCTCCGAAAATTCAAATAAAATACATTTTTGCAGAAAAATAAAAATAAAAAGTTTTCCTGTGTAAGTGATGTTTGGCTGCAGTTATAGCTTCTTTGCCTTTTAGAATGTCATATTCTAAGCCCTTTAATGCTATATGATACTATACTATGCAAGCTAATTAACCTTGTTTTAACCTGGCTATGGCTCCATGATATTTTTTTTCTTCTTTTCCTGACACTTCTGGTATTTGACTATAACATTCCTGGGAATTTTCATTTTGGAATCTCTTTTAGAAGGTGATCTGTGAATTCTTTCCATTTCTATTTTACCCTTTGCTTCTAGAATATCAGGACAATTTGCAATTTCTTGAAAAAATACATATAGGCTTTTTTTAAATCATAGCTTTCAAGTAGCCCATTATTTTTAAATTATCTCTCCTGAATCTATTTTCCAACTCAATTATTTTTCCATGAGATATTTCATGTTTTTTTCTATTTTTTATTCTTTTGATTTTGTATTATGTTTCTTGATTTTTCAAAAAGTCATTAGCTTCCTTTTGCTCAGTTATAATTTTTTAGAAATTATTTTCTTCAGTCAGATTTTCTACCTCCTTTCCCATTTGTTCAATTCTATATGAGGTTTTTTTCTTCAGTGAATTTTTGTCTGCCTCTTTCCATTTGGCCAATTCTGCTTTTTGTTAAAGCATTTTTCTCTTCATTGTATTTTTACATATTTTTTACCTTTTTGCCTAGTTGGTTTTTTTAGTTTTTGTTGTTATTGTTGTTGTTTTTGCTGAGGCAATTGAGGTTAAGTGACTTACCCAGTTTCACACCTTCAAGAAGTGTAGTATTAAGTATCTGAGGCCAGATTTGAACTCAGGTCCTCCTGACTTCAGGACTGGTGTTCTATCCACTATATCAACTAGTCCCTTAAGGTGTTATTTTTAACAGTATTTTTGTTTGTCTATTTTATTGAGCTTTTGACCCATTTTTCATAATTTTCTTGTATTATTCTTTTTTTCTTCCCAATTTTTCCTCTACTTCTATTACTTGCTTTTCAAAATCCTTTATGAACTATCTTATGACCTAAGTCTAAGTCATATTTTTCTTGGAGGCTTAGAGACTTGGAGGAACTTTGACTTTGTTAATTCTTTCTGAGTTTGTGTTTTGATCGTCCTGGTCATCACAATACTTTTCTATGACCAGAAATTTCTTGTTTTTTTTCTTTTCCCCAATCTATTACTTAACTTTGAACTCTTTGAACTCTTCTTCCAGGTTTGATGGTGTATTATCTTAACTTTCAGAGTTTTTGTGGAGCTATTTTCAGAGATGTTTCTAATGACCTGAAATTTTTCAGTTCTTCCAATGTGGCATGATCTAAAGAGTAGTGTGTTTATTAATCTCTTAGATTGTTCTCAGGTTTGTGAGTGGCCACAAGGACTCTTTTCTACCCTGCAACTATAAGAAGTCACATTGTTGTTACAAACTCTGGTGTACTAGTACTTCTCCTTGCCTTGGATTTGCAGCCAAATCTGCATATGAACAAAACAACAGAGTGCTGACCCCAGTGCCAGAAAACAAAACAAAACAAAACAAAACAAAACAAAACAAAACAAAACAAAACAAAACAAACAAACAAACAAAAACAATCTTCTTCTGACCAGTTGTTCAACCTCCTTACCTTCTCTGGACTGGGAGCTGTGGAAAAAGCTTCTGTCACTATAGTGGCTCCCAAGGCCTGCTCTTGCTTTTTTGGATTGGGGCTCTGCTGGTTTGGCCTGCACTAGACTGTGCTCTTCTCTTATTGAGGTGCAATAAACTTTTCCTGCAAATCTTCTACATCATCTTTGGTGTTTGTGGACTGAGAGGTCTAGAAGTCACCCCTGTTTCCACTGACTTAATCACCCCAAGGTCTGCTTCTGGTTTCTTAGTGGTATCTGCACTGTGTTCCACTCTTACTCTGATGCAATAGAACTTTGCAGTCAATCTTCCAAGTTGTCTTCGGGTATAAAAAAAAATGCTATACTTTTATGGGTTCTTCTTATGGGTTTTGCCATTATAGAATTTGTTTAGAGTCATTATTTTGAAATATTTGGAGGGGCTTGGGGGAGAGTTCAGGTAAGTTCCTGCCCCTATTCTGCCATGTTGGGTACCCAAGGGAAGGATTTGACCCAGAAATTCTTTGCTCAAAGTCCAATAGTCTGTTTACTACACTGTGTTAACTTAAATAAATAAATAAATAAATTAATTAATTAATTAATTAATTAATCCACTAGAAATGAATGCATTTCAAAAAGAAGATATTTCATAGCATGTCTAAGCATTGGGTTGACAAACCATGTGATAAATGTATAAAATTCTTTGGGTCCTGGTAACTGATATAAGTGTCACAAATGATGCAGATCCTCATTAGATGCCATAAATAAATGCATGAAGGGTGAATGCATTTCTGATTCTAGGGCCATCAAGTTTCTGTGAATTGGAGTTAGACTCTTCCCCCAGCTCCTTACTGGGTTATGATCATTATTTACCAATTTCATGGTGGTTTACAAAATGAATTTGAATACTTCAACAATTAATGCAGCTGCTTTTCCTTAAAAATGCTATTTCAGGCACAAAGAGGGTAAATAGAAACTATCAACCTGCAGGACCAAATTTAAAATGACTTCTGGAGGAGTGAGGGGAAGAAGCCAATTTAACAAGAGATTGCAAGCAAATAAATAAATAAATCCCCCAAACGAACGCTTCACTTTTACTGAATCCTGGAAATTATAGTGGGCTAATAAAATGAACTTGTCATATATAACACACCACAATATTGTATAAATCATGAATAATACAACAGACAAAAAATGAGAGACTAAAATGCCATCAAACCTATAAGGACATAAATAAAACATACAAACAAAATAACAGTCATATTACCTCTATTGATAAAATGTGCAGATGGGGGGCACTTCAGTAAATGAATGTAAGATTAGAAGCTACACAGGTCCATAAAAGAGGTCATAATTAATAAATATGTAATTTATAGATCAGGTACTTTGAAGGGGAAAACCATAAATATACAGTAACACAGCCAGATATTCAGTCAAATAAGCATTTATTAAGGTCTTATTATATGCCATTCACTATACTAAGGGCTGGGGATACAAAGAAAGGTAAAGAAAGTATGATGAATAGGTCATTAAGAATGAGTTGTGGTGGGAGGGTAAGGGTTTGGCAAGAATATGGCTTTGATTCCCATTGGTACCTTTTGGATTGGCTACTATATAGAGATTGATTTTTATCACTTTTAGAATACTGGAACATTGAAATTAAGGCTTTCTTTTTGCTAGAAAAATGCAAGACTCAAAAAAACTCCTCCCTGGAGACAATCAGACAAGACATATTTAGCATCATTCTCCTGCCTCCTAGTGCTGCCTCAACATGAATAATTGTTTATATGATTAGTGTGATGTTTTCTTATGTTTGTAATTCACTTTTTATCATTTTTGTAACTGACTAATAATGGGAAGGGAAAGGGAACAAGCATTTATTAAGTGCCTACTATATGCCATGCAGTAAGTTAAATACTTTATAAATATTATCTCATTTGATATCTGGATTATTGATGTAAAGAAATTAATGTCCCAATCACAGATGATCTCCTGTATGGGATCTGAATATCTAGCCAATTAACACTCTACGAAATAGTATAGTAGATTTATGTTCAAGTTGATTATGTCTCAGAAGTTCATGATTTAGAAATGAAATATCTTCCTTTCTACCCCAACTAAAGGTAGATTGTTGAAATGATAACAGAGGCAGAGAGGTTGGCTGAAGACTAAGAGGAGAATGGGATTTTGAACTTTATTCAATAGTCCATCCCTCATGAGCCATATAGCACTGTCAGATCATGTCTCAGTGATTTCCCTTGTGGTGAGACTATTTAAATGGCTTTTGGAGGAATCAATGGTCCTCTTATGTGACCCACTTTTCACCTTTATTAATCTGTCCCAAAGTCAGGGCAGGTCCAGGCTGGGGCAACTTATAAGACATTTATTTGTCAGAATTAAATTTTTCAACCAGATTTTTAAAGATGTCACACAGCATTTAGTGATCAATGATTGCACAAGTGGTTTTGCTCTAAGTGAAGAGAGATGAAGTCTCACTTTTTAAACAGTATTTTCTAGATACATGAAAAAGACTCAAAAATATATTTTCCCAAAGTATACTATCTACAAAAGCAATTCAGCGAATTATAGTATGAATTTTGGTGGTCTGGTAGTGAAAATTCAATCTAAATGTTCTTATTTGTAGGACAAACCAAATTCTTTGCTGCATTCAAATAATATAGGGATGCCAACATGATAAATGCAGGTCCAACTCAATTAGAGTAATAATTAAAGAAAACTGTCAGTGGATGGCTCTGACAAAAGTAAGTTTATTTCCTAAATGGTTTTGTTTCAGACTACAGTATATTTACCATTTCTAAACATATACTCAATAGAACAATGGTGGGGATAAATCCAAAGTAAAGAAACTAACCATTACAGAGCACTTGAGGCATAATGATAAATCCAAAATTCTGGTTCTGATAGAGAAAATTAATTTGATGTACATTACAACACATAATCCCTGTCTAAGTCCACCAGTAGGTTATCTTTTTGAGAGGAGGGGTTGGTGGGATTTCTTAATGACCTTTTTTTGGTGGGGGTATAGAGTTGGTAGAAAAAAATTAGTAGGGTAAAAAAAGAAAATAACAGTCTAGAACTGATCTTGCTCCTTTGTGCTTCCTTGATATTTGAATTTTGACCTGCTTATTTTGGATTTAAGTTCATTTTTTCCTGCTTTGACCTTTATTCTGAGATTTAACTGCTTAGTAACTTTGTCTTTTGGAATGTTTACCACAAGTGTGGTTATGGGTTTAGTCTTATTGATTCTGTCATGCATAGGTCTGTAGTTACCATCTGATGTTCACTTGCTAAGCATCCCGTATTAATACTGCTCATCTTAACAACTCTATAATAATGCTTAAATTTTGTAAATTTTGTAAAAGAGATTTTGGCAACAATCCCTTTTCATCCAAGAAATTTTATGCATCCCTGAATAAATAGGTACATAAAATAGGTATATAAAGCGAACATTTACTGATAATAAATCATAATTTCATGACTCTCAAATTCAGTTACAAAATCCCAGATGCAGTCTAAAACCACAGTTCAAGTAGTTGGGCTACAGAAAATGCACTAATATCAATATTAAACATAAATTCAAACAAACAAGAAACAAACTAAGGAATAAATAAAATATTAGGTACCATAAATAAATTAGAAGAGCAAGTACTATTCTACCTGTCATATATATGAAAGTTGTAAAATTCATGATGAAACAAGAGATAGGGAACATTACAAAATGCAAAGTAGATAATTTTGATTGTTAAATTAAAAATATTTTATTTAAACAAAACTAATGCAACTAAAATTAGAAAGAAAGCAGAAATCTGGGAAATAAGCTTTACAAAAAGCATCTCTAATAAAGGCCTCATTTCTTAAATATGTAAAAAACTGAGTCAAATTTATAATAATACAAAGTATTCTTCAACAGATAAATTATCTTTTATTTATTAATTTTATAATTATACCATTTTTTTGACAGTACAGATGCATAGGTAATTTTTTACAACATTATCCCTTGTACTCCCTTCTGTTCTGAATTTTTCCCCTCCTTCCCTCCACCCCATCCCCTAGATGGCAGGCCTCCCCTTACATATTAAATATGTTAGAGTATATCCTAGGTACAATATATATGTGCAGAACCGAATTTTGTTGTTGTTGTTGTTATTATTGTTGTTGCAGAGGAAGAATTGGATTCAGAAGGTAAAAATAATCTGGGGAGAAAAACAAAGAAATGACAACAGTTTACATTCACTTCCCAGTGTTCTTTTTCTGGGTGTAGCTGATTCTGTCCATCACTGATCAATTGAGATTGGATTAGCTCTTCTCTATGTTGAAG
Source organism: Sminthopsis crassicaudata (assembly GCF_048593235.1). Lineage (NCBI taxonomy): Eukaryota > Metazoa > Chordata > Mammalia > Dasyuromorphia > Dasyuridae > Sminthopsis > Sminthopsis crassicaudata. Next base: position 127,306,644 of record NC_133618.1, on the reverse strand, counting down.
ATATCCATTTCCATCAGAATACATCTTCATACAGTATCATTGTTGAAGTGTATAATGATCTTCTAGTTCTCCTTGTTTCACTCAGCATCAGTTGATATAAGTCTCTCCAAGCCTCTCTGTATTCATTCTGTTGGTCATTTCTTATAGAAAAATAATATTCCATAACATTCATATGCCATAATTTACCCAACCATTCTCCAATTGATGAGTATCCGTTCATTTTCCAGTATCTAGCCACCACAAAAAGGGCTGCCACAAACATGTTGGCACATACAGGTCCCTTTCCCTTCTTTAGTATCTCCTTGTGATATACGCCCAGTAGTAGCTGGATCAAAGGGTATGCACAGTTTGATAACATTTTGGGAATAATTCTAGATTGCTCTTCAGAATGATTGGATTCTTCCACAACTCCACCAACAATGTATCAGTGTTGTTTCCTTCTGGGGGCGGAGCCAAGATGGCGGAGAAGAAACACACTACTCAGTGAACGTCCCCACTCCCTCACAACCAATTAGATAAATTAAGTCTCAAAATTAGCTCAGGACTGATAGATACCACAAGGACTGGAAGCACGACTTACCAGCTGAAGAGAATCTGGAGTTTCAACAGGAAAGGTCAGTTCTCAGGGGAGGAATAAGAAAGACCAGCACAGACGGTGGGGTAGGGGCACACTGCGCCCATTGCGCTGGGAGGGGCTCTGGGATCAGAGAAGCCACTGAGGTAAAGGAATCTGGCACAGGCTGTTAGCTCTTCTCTGCTAATTATTTAGCAGTTCAGAAGAGAAAGCCAAAATATTTTAAAACTCAGATTAGATTTCCCCCCCCCCCACCCTGGGGGTGACTCGGCAGACTCGGCACCAGGGGGTGTGGCCTCAGCTACCTCCTGAGAATAGTTAAGAGACTGACAAGTGGGTGGATACGGCCCAAGGCAACACACACGGCCTAGCTTAGCTGGAGGGAGTGGAACTAAGCTCCAGGAAGTCCCAGAGAAGCGGAACCTTTGAACTAGGGACCGCGGTTTCTGGCAGACACTTCCAGTTTGAGCGCAGGGGCTTCTCACGTCACCTGCTGCAGACATCCACTCCCCACCCGGACACATAGGCTGAGCTTCTTGCTGTCTTCACTATTCTACGCCTTCAAAGCACAGCAGTGCTAATCACCTCTGAGGCACTTCCAGGGAGGGGGTGGGGAACTCTCTCCCAGAGCTCTCTCTTAGCGCGGGCGCAGGGGCCGCTGCATCCATCCGGTCTGGGAGGAAGCTGGTAAAGAAGTAAATAATTTCCTACCCCAGGGACAGACCCCAAAACATTTTTTAAGTATGAGCAAAAAAGCTAGAAAAACTATAGATTCCTTCTATACAGAGAAAGAGCGGGTACCCAACCCCGAGGAAGTTAACAGCAAAGATTCAGAAGATAACAACCTAAAGGGGAACGATTCCTGCCCCCCATCACATAACTCTCTCCTAGAAGAAGCTCTTAAGAAATTGAGGGAGATCGAAGAAAAATGGGGCAAGGAAAGGGAAGTTATGATAGAGAATAACAACGTCCTGAAATTGGAGTTGGAAAAAATAAAGAATTCACAGGAGATGCAGGGAAACAAAATTAGTGAATTAGAAAAGGTTAAAAAAACACAGGAAAGTAGGATTTCTGAATTGGAAAAGATAAAAAAGTCTCAAGAAAATAGAATTTCTGAATTGGAAAAAGAAAATAATTCTCAAAAAAAAAAAATTAGGGAAATGGAAAAAAATTCAATAGAGCAAAATAATTCATTTAAAAACGAAATTGGGCATTTACAAAAAGAACTAAAAACTGTGAAAGAAGAAAATAACTCCTTAAAAGTCAGGATGGAACAAATAGAAATGAATGATTCACAGAGAACCCAAGAATCAGTCAAACAAAACAAAAAAAATGAGAAGCTGGAGAACAACGTCAAATACTTACTGGGAAAATCTATAGACCTGGAAAATAGATCTAGGAGAGATAATCTGCGGATTATTGGACTTCTAGAAAACTATGACCAAAAAAAGAGCCTAGATTCTATTTTACAGGAAATTATCAAAGAGAACTGTCCAGAGATAATAGAAACAGAAGGGAAAGTAGATGTGGAAAGAATTCATCGAACTCCTTCTGAAATAGACCCTAAAAAAAGAACACCACGGAATATTGTGGCTAAGCTGCAGAATTACCACACAAAGGAGAAAATCCTGCAAGCAGCTAGAAAAAAACAATTTAAATACCAAGGTGCCACAATAAGGGTCACCCAAGATCTGGCTGCCTCCACATTAAAAGATAGAAGGGCCTGGAACCTGATATTCCGTAAGGCAAAAGATCAAGGACTGCAACCAAGAATGAACCACCCAGCTAAGTTTAGCATCTTTTTCCACGGAAGAAGATGGTCATTCAATGAAACAGAGGAATTCTATATGTTTCTAAGAAAAAAACCAGACTTAAACAAAAAATTTGATCTACATCCACAAGACTGAAGAGAAACAGAAAAAGGTACACAGAACCCTTGAGAACTGTAACTCTGTTGTGGGTATATAAAAAATACTCAAGGATAATTTGATTTTACTGATATAAAAGAAAAAAAGGGGGGTGTAGTAAAGGGAAGGAGGTCGGTTCAGAAAAAGGGGAAGGAGTGATAAAAAGAGGGAAACTACATCCCAGGAAGAGACATAGAAAATACACCATATCTGAGGGAACTTAGTGAGGGGGAGAATCATTGTGTGAATCTTACTCTCATCAGAAGAGGCTCAAAGAGTAAATAATTAACATATTTGTTTTTCAGAGAATTTTCTCTCACCTCATTAAAAGGGGGGAGAGGAAAAGGGAAAAGGAAAAGGGGAATAAGTGAAGGGACTTGGAGGGAGGGGGGAGGGATCCTAAAAAAAAAAAAAAAAAAAAAAGAGGGAGGGTTGCGCGTCAAAAGGGGGGTCTGTAAATTAAATATCGGGGAGGGGGATCGGGGGGTCAAGGGAAAAAAGCATAATCTGGGGATAATACGATGGCAGGAAATACAGAATTAGTAATTTTAACTGTAAATGTAAATGGGATGAACGATCCCATCAAACGGAGACGGATAGTAGATTGGATCAAAAAGCAGAACCCTACAATATGTTGCCTACAGGAAACACACTTAAAGCAGGGAGATACATACAGAGTAAAGGTAAAAGGTTGGAACAGAGCCTATTATGCTTCAGGTAAAGCCAAAAAAGCAGGGGTAGCTATCCTTATCTCAGATCAAGCAAAAGCAGAAGTAGATCTCGTTAAAAAAGATAAGGAAGGAAACTATATCCTGCTGAAAGGTAGCATAAATAATGAAGCCATATCAATACTAAACATATATGCACCAAGTGGTATAGCATCTAACTTTCTAAAGGAAAAGTTAAGAGAACTGCAAGAAGAAATAGACAGTAAAACTATAATAGTGGGAGATCTCAACCTTGCACTCTCAGATTTAGACAAATCAAACCACAAAACAAACAAGAAAGAAATTTAAAAAGTAAATAGAACATTAGAAAAACTAGGTATGATAGACCTTTGGAGAAAACTGAATGGCAATAGGAAGGAATATACTTTCTTCTCAGCAGTTCATGGATCCTATACAAAAATTGACCATATACTAGGACATAAAGATCTCAAAATTAAATGTAGGAAGGCAGAAATAATAAATGCCTTCTTCTCAGATCACAATGCAATAAAAGCTACATTCAGTAAAAAGTTAGGGGTAAATAGACCAAAAAGTAATTGGAAACTGAATAATCTCATCTTAAAGAATGACTGGGTGAAAGAGCAAATTATAGAAACAATTAACAATTTCACCCAAGATAATGATAATGATGAGACATCATATCAAAATCTTTGGGATGCAGCTAAAGCGGTAATAAGGGGAAATTTTATATCTTTAGAGGCTTATTTGAAGAAAATTGAGAAAGAGAAGATTAATGAATTGGGCTTACAACTTAAAAGGCTAGAAAAAGACCAAATTATAAACCCCCAACCAAAAATTAAACTCGAAATACAAAAATTAAAAGGAGAAATCAATAAAATTGAAAGTAAAAAAACTATTGAATTAATAAATAAAACCAAGAGTTGGTTTTATGAAAAAGCCAATAAAATAGATAAACCTTTGGTAAATTTGATCAAAAAAAAGAAAGAGGAAAATCAAATTGATAGTCTTACAAATGAAAAGGGGGATCTTTCCACCAATGAAGAGGAAATTAGAGAAATAATAAGGAGTTACTTTGCCCAACTTTATGCCAATAAATTTGATAACTTAAGTGAAATGGATGACTTTCTCCAAAAATATAGGCTCCCTAGATTAACAGAGGAGGAGATAAATTGCTTAAATAGTCCCATTTCAGAAAAAGAAATAGAACAAGCTATTAATCAACTCCCCAGGAAAAAATCCCCAGGGCCAGATGGATTCACATGTGAATTCTACCAAACATTTAAAGAACAATTAGCCCCAATGTTATATAAATTATTTGAAAAAATAGGGGATGAAGGAGTCCTACCAAACTCCTTTTATGACACAGACATGGTACTGATACCTAAACCTGGTAGATCGAAAACTGAGAAAGAAAATTATAGACCAATCTCCTTAATGAATATTGATGCTAAAATCTTAAATAAGATATTAGCAAAAAGACTTCAGAAAATCATCTCCAAGATAATACACTATGATCAAGTAGGATTTATTCCAGGAATGCAGGGCTGGTTTAATATTAGGAAAACTATTAATATAATTGACCATATTAATAATCAAATTAATAAGAACCATATGATCATCTCAATAGATGCAGAAAAAGCATTTGACAAAATCCAACATCCATTCCTACTAAAAACTCTTGAGAGTATAGGAATAAATGGATTATTCCTTAGAATAATCAGGAGTATATATTTAAGACCGTCAGTAAGCATAATATGCAATAGAAATAAACTGCAACCTTTCCCAGTAAGATCAGGAGTGAAACAAGGTTGCCCACTATCACCATTACTATTCAATATAGTACTAGAAACGCTAGCCTCGGCAATAAGAGCCGAGAAAGAGATTCAAGGAATTAGAGTAGGAAATGAGGAAATCAAACTATCACTTTTTGCAGATGACATGATGGTATACTTAGAGAACCCCAAAGACTCTGCTAAAAAGCTACTAGATCATATGTTTTTTTGATAATTTAGCTATTGATATAGTCGATTATGCTAATAGTTTTCCTAATATTGAACCAACCCTGCATTCCTGATATAAATTCCACTTGGTCATAGTGTATTATCCTGGGGATGATTTTCTGTAGTTTCTTTGCTAATATTTTATTTAAGATATTAGCATCAGTGTTCATTAGGGAGATTGGTCTATAATTTTCTTTCTCTGTTTTTGGCCTACCTGGTTTAGGTATCAGTACCATGTCTGTGTCATAAAAGGAATTTGGTAGGACTCCTTCAATCCCTATTTTTTTCAAATAATTTATACAGCATTGGAATTAGTTGTTCTTTAAATGTTTGGTAGAATTCACATGTAAAGCTATCTGGTCCTGGGGATTTTTTCTTAGGGAGTTGGTTAATAGCTTGTTCCATTTCTTTTTCTGAAATGGGAATATTTAAACTATTTATTTCTTCCTCTGTTAATCTGGTAAGCTATATTTTTGAAGGTATTCTTCCATTTCGTTTAAATTATCCAATTTATTGGCATAAAGTTGAGCAAAATAGCTCCTAACTATTGTTCTAATTTCCTCTTCATTAGTGGTGAGTTCTCCCTTTTCATTTTCAAGACTAACAATTTGCTTTTCCTCTTTCCTTTTTTTAATCAGATTTACTAAGGGTTTATCTATTTTGTTGTTTTTTGATACAACCAACTCTTAGTTTTATTAATTTATCCAATAGTTTATTTTTTACTTTCAATTTTAATAATCTCACCTTTTATTTTTAGAATTTCAAGTTTCATGTTTGTCTGGGGGTTTTTAATTTGTTCCTTTTTCTAGCATTTTTAGTTGTAAGCCCAATTCATTGACCTTCTCTTTCTCTATTTTATGCAAGTAGGCATGTAGAGATATAAAACTCCCCTTATTACTGCTTTGGCTGTATCCAACACATTTTGGTATGATGTCTCATTATTGTCATTTTCTTGGGTGAAGTTATTAATTATGTCTATGATTTGCTGTTTTACCCAATCATTCTTTAGTATAAGATTATTTAGTTTCCAATTATTTTTGGTCTATTTTCCCCTGGCTTTTTATTAAATGTAATTTTAATTGCATTGTGGTCTGAAAAGGATGCATTTACTACTTCTGCCTTATTGCATTTGATTTTGAGGTTTTTATGCCCTAGTATATGATCAATTTTTGTATAGGTTCCATGAGCTACTGAGAAGAAAGTATACTCCTTCCTGTCTCCATTTAGCTTTCTCCAAAGATCTATCATATCAAACTTTTCTAGTATTCTATTTACCTCTTTGACTTCTTTCTTATTTATTTTGTGGTTTGATTTATCTAATTCTGAGAGTGCAAGGTTGAGATCTCCCACTATTGTAGTTTTGCTGTCTATTTCTTTTTGCAGCTCTCTTAATTTCTCTTTTAAGAATTTAGATTTTGCACCACTTGGGGGCATATATGTTTAATATTGATACTGCTTCATTACCTATGCTACCCTTTAGCAGGATATAATGCCCTTCCTTATCTCTTTTAATTAGATCAATTTTTGTTTTTGCTTGATCTGGATGAGGATGGCTACCCCTGCTTTTTTGGCTTCACCTGCAGCATAGTAGATTCCGCTCCACCATTTTACTTTTATTTTGAATATGTCACCCTGTTTCAGGTGTTTTTCCTGTAAACAACATACAGTAGGATTCTGGCTTTTAATCCAGTCTTCTAACTGCATCCTCTTTATGAGGCAGTTTTCCCCATTCACATGTATGATTAGAATGACTAATTCTATATTGCTTGCCATCCTTTTAACCTCTGCTTATGCTTTTCTCCTTTCCTTCCCTCTTACTCCCCTACCCAGTATTAAACTTGTGAACACCACTTGTTTTTCACAACCCTCCCTTTTTAGTATCCCTCCCCCACCTTAAAGTTCCTCTTCCTATTTTACCCCTTTTTCTCACAATTTCTGTATTACCTTCCCCTTAGCTTACTCCTTCTCTCTCACTTTTCAATGAAGTGGAAGAAGTTTCACCATAAATTGAATATGTCTATTGATACACACTATGTTCATCTCCCTCCTTTCTTTCTCTCAGATATAATAGGTTACCTTTGCCTCTTTATGGGATGTAGTATCACCACTTTACCCTTTTTTATGATATAATTTCCTTTCCACCTCTAGTTTCTAGGACAAATTATACATGTGTTTACATATCTTTTTGGCAGAAACATAATTCTCAAGATTTCTTTTTACCTTTTTAGAAATCTCTTAAGTTCTGTATTTGAGATCAAACATTTTATGTAGATCTGTTTTTTTTTTTTTTTTTTTTTTTTTTTTTTTTTTTTTTTTTTTTTATCAAGAATAGATGGAATTCATTTATTTCGTTAAATAGCCTTCTTCTTCCCTGAAAAACGATGTTCATTTTTGCTGGGTAAGTTATTCTTGGCTGCATACCAAGTTCCTTAACCTTTCGGAATATCATATTCCAAGCCCTTCATTCTTTTAATGTGGACACTGCTAGATCCTAGGTTATCCTTATTTTGGCTCCTCCATATCTGAATTGCTTTTTTCTAGCAGCTTCTAATATTTTTTCCTTCATCTGATAGTTCTTGAACTTGGCCAGTATATTTCTTGGTGTTTTGATTTTAGGGTCCCTTTCAGTAGGTGATTGATGAATTTTTTCAATGTCTATTTTACCCTCTGTTTCAAAAACAATTGGGCAGTTCCCTTTGATAATTTCCTCGAAAATAGTGTCCAGGCTCTTTTTTTCCTCACATTTTTCAGGGAGTCTGATTATTCTCAAATTGTCTCTCCTGGATCTGTTTTCCAGGTCTATTGTCTTTTCAATAAGGTACTTTACACTATTTTCAATTGTTTCATTTTTCTGGTTTTGTTTGACTATTTCTTGGTTTCTCCTTGAGTCATTCATTTCTACTTGTTCAATTCTAATTTTCAATGATGTATTTTCTTCACTCACTTTTTTTATTTCTTTTTGTAATTTTCCAATTGAAATTCCAATCTTCTATGGAATTTTTTTCCATTTCACCAATTTTATTTTTTAGAGAGCTGTTTTCTTTTTCCAACTCATTAATTTTATTTCTCAGTGATTTGATTTCTTTATCCACTCTGTCTTTAAATACCTGGGATGACTTCTCCAGACTCTCTTGCCAAGCTTCCCTTTCCTTTTCCCATTTCTCTTCTAGCTCTCTTGTGAGAGCCTTTCTGATTTCCTCACTGAGATTCTTATGTATTGAGGAGCAGATCATATCTCCCTTAGGGGATTCCTCTGGAGACAATCTGCTTTTAGTCTCCTAGCTCTTCTCCTCAAAAAGCTCTTTCTCAAAAGAAAGTGGGTATAGCTCAGTCAGTAGAGCATGAGACTCTTAATCTCAGGGTTGTGGGTTCGAGCCCCACGTTGGGCGCCAATTTGTAGAGTTCTTGAATTGTGAGGATCTGGTTGTCTGCTCAATTGTAATCCTTCTCTGGGAGGAGATCTGTAAAATATTTTCTTCTGTGCACAGGTTTCTTGGGAGCTCTGAATCTCTTCCAACTCTTGTCCTTTCTCAAATCAGACTGATCTCCTTTCAGCCTGCCTGGCGTCAAGACTTTATCCCAGAGTCCATTCTCCCAGACCCAATGCTGCCCTTCTTTTATCTTCCCAGAGAATGGGCATGGGATAATGCAAGGGCTTCTGGGAAGAAGTACTTCAACCAATGAGCTTGCTCCTCCTAAGCATGCAAGCTCTTCTCCAGGAAATGCCGGAACTAGAGAATTGTCAAGCACCGACTTAGCACTTAGTAAGAACCTAACATCACTTAGTAAAAACCCAATATCTCATTATCTCATTAGTACTTAGTAAGAACCTAACAGTCTCCTCAGTGTTTGAAGTCTGCTCTCTCTCCATACAGAAGCTGTCAATGGTTAGAGCCCTTTTAAATTTTTTGTTCATTTTTTCAGAGTAGGAATAGAAGAAAACAAATTGACAAGAGAAACAATTGGTCTGGTTTTTTTTGGGGGGATGGGGCTGGATGGTGTAATGGGGCTTCTTCTACAGACTGCAGGAGACAGCAGTGAGGTACTAATAGGACAGTGATGGCTGTACTGGGTCTGTGCTGTGAGGCTCTAAGAACCTGCTGAGTTACTTTGGGTGGGGGTAGGGGTGGCCGGGTCCTGAGAGATGCTAGCTTTCTGGGGTTTTATTCTTCACCTCCAGGGTTTATAACCTCTCCACTGCTCTTGCCTTGCTGCTAAGAAGGAACATCCACACTTGGGTAAAAGACTTTTCACAGAAACAGAAGAGATCACACCCCTCCCCCCCTTTGGTCTGAGCTATGTGAGCTCCCTGCCTTGCTCTCTCTTCTTGCCCTCAGTCTGCGCCCAGTCTGTTTGTCCCCTCCCCCGAGCAAAGACAGACCTTCTCTGGCAAATTTCAAGGATGTCTTCTCTTGGTGATTGTTTGTTGGTTTCTTTTCTGCTCAAGCATTAATTCCAAGGCTTGTCATGAAGTAAGTCCTGAGAGAAAATGCCAAGCTCAAGTAGCTGTCTGCTTCCATGTCACCATCTTGGCTGGAAGTCAACAGATAAATTTTCATGGAATATGAACAGGTAGCTTTCATTTGAAGAAATCAGAGCTTTTCATTGGTATATGTGGAAGTTCTCTAAGTCTGTTTTGATTACAAAAAATACAAATTAAAACATCTCTGAGATACCATCTCATAGTTATTAGATTGGTCAATATAGCAAAACAAAACAAAAAAACAAAACAAAACAAACAAACAAAAAAAAAAAAAAAAAGGAAAGGGATTTAGTGTTGGAGCAGATGTGGGGGCATTAATGTATTGTTGGTGGAGTTGTCAAGTGATCTAAGCATGTCTGTAACTATGCCCAAAGAGAAATCAAACTGTGAAATACTATTATTATGTCCGTATCTCAAAGAGAAAAAGAAAAGTTTTTACATGTGTAAAAATATTTATAACAGCCCTTTATGTGGTGACAAATATTAGAAACAGAAAAGATTCTCATTAACTTTGGAAAGACTGAACAATGGTATGTGAATGTAATAGAGCACTACTGTGCATTAATAAATGATGAATAGGCAAATTTCAGGGGAAAAAACTGTATATGTATGAATATGTATGGAACTGATGCAAAAGGAAATGTAAAGAACTAGGAAAACAATTGGATACAGTATCAGCAACATTGTGTGATGATCAAATATAACTGACTCAGTCTTGTCAATTTACCATAACCAAATCAAGAACTGATAGACTCTGAGTATAGATCAAAGTATTTTCTCCATTTACTTTATTCTTGTTTTGGCTCTATCATAAGTTAGTGGTATTCAAAAACTAAATAGGGCAGCTAGGTGTCATGGTATATAGAATGCATTATTTAAAATCAGGAAGCCTTTCTTATGAACCCTGCCTCAACCTCCTATTAGATGTATGATCCTGGGTAAATCATTAGGTTTCTTTGAATTTTGTTTTACTTGCCTATAAAATGAATGGGATTGAACTTAGGGGACCAAAGGTGACTTCCAACTCCAAAATTTTGCTGCAATGATCCAATGTAAGGACACAAAAAGTTGGAAAAGTAGGCGAGATAGTTATATAGTAAAAGATAGCCTAGTGAATTAATCTTCATGGAATGCTCAGAAACCTAAAGAAAGACTTCCAATCCAATAGATAGTTTCTCTAGGCACAATTTAGAGGTATAAAAATCAATCAGAATGAGATGACATAGATTGATATCCACGCAGATAGAGGAAAAAACCCACAGTGATGAGTTCATGGAAGCACTGGAGCAATATACCATTGAATGATAAATGACTCACTTTTTTTAGTGCTTTATACTTACAGAACACTTTCATATCCTTTAAATCATTTGATACTCCCAAAAATCCTGTGATGCAGATAGTGTTGGTGGTATTATTCTCATTTTACAAACTGACATGATTTGAAATGCAGAATGTTAAAAACTCAGACTCTTAAGACCAATCATTCAAATACAAGAAGATAGGCAGTGAGAACTTCACACTACAAGTAGGAAAATAGCAGTGCTAAGATGCAAATGACTTGAATTGCAATAAAGTCCTGCTTCTAATAGAGAATTGTCAAAATGGAAAGTCAGGATCAATGCTATTATAATGTGAAATATAACTGAATGGAACATGCAAAAAAACATACAGAGGCATCTCTCTTTTTTCTATAGTATTTCAAGGTTTACCAATGGATTTGCATGCAACAATCCTGGAAATTAAATAAAAAGTATTAATACCACCATCTTACAGATAAGGAAAATGAGGCTCTGGGAAGAGAATTAACTTTCTCAATGTAACATTAGCTAATAAATGTTAAAACTACTTTTTAAATCTCATAAGTTTATCTATCCATATTCATGACATCATTAATTCATTCATTCAGATAATGAGGTTTGAATTAAGGGGGAAAATTCTGAACATCTAAAATATACCAATTAATCAATTTCAACCTGCTTCAATATTGTAATTTTTCTAAGGACATAAATGCTGATTCCTTTTAATTTTGCTAAGCTAGATACTGACTTTATTTTGTCTTATCCCAGAGGGTAGCAATAGTACCAACAGATGAAAGTTATAGATGAAAGCATACTTCATTTCACCATAAAGAGAAGACATTTTGAGTCTTCAAATAGAAAAAGAATACGTGTCCATTGGAAATGTAGATGAGGGAGTTCCTGTTCCAAGCCTCTGGTATCCCTCCATCAATGAAGAATATATTCTATGATGCTATGATTACATTTTCCAGGAAACTTCCTGAAAATGTGAAACAGGTCACCAAAAATAATAAAATAAATAAAAACAAAGTGATTAGAAAAATTTAAAAATTGACATTTTGAAAGACAAATGTATAAGTAGGAAAGATTGAAATTGACAAGAGATCTAATTAATTCTATATATCCCAAAGTTATCTACATATGATTTGCTATTCTGGTGATAATCAGTTCTCTAGTTTGCCCAACCAGAAATACTCAGATCTTAAAGTTTTTCAGTATCATTATAATGTTATGTGATTTTTAAAAATAGCATGATGCATTTAATTGAGATTCACATTCTTGGTGTCATTTTGGGGGATTAATTCACTTGTTTTAAAGATGCTATTTTTCAAAACATTCGGTATTTGTGACTAATGCTTTTTTATATGTCATGAAATTTAAGATTGAAAATATTAACAATAACAACCAAAACCTAAACAAATCTGTATCATACAAATATATCTGAATTGTAGTATCCAAGACATAGTAAAAATAAATGATGAAAAACTAATCAATCAATAACTAAGGCAGTATTAGCACAAAATTATACATTTTCCAGGAATGTTATTGCCTGGGATCATAGTACATATGAACCATTTCCCCTACTAGAACACATGATCCATTAGAATAGGGACTTCACATCTATATTTAATCTTTATCTCCCACAGCTCATAGTACAATCCTTGGCTATATCATGCCATTATTATTAAAACCATTGCCCTAGAATCAGTAATTATATTCAATCCCTATAATATACATATTATTTGGTCTATTTCACTGATAGACTACTACTAATATGCAAGACTGACAGCAGTTTCTCAGTACTTGAAGTCATTTTTCTGGCTCCTTGCTATATATGTGTGTGTGTGTGTCTGTGTGTGTGTGTGTATACACACACACACACACACACACACACATACATATATATATATATATATATATATATATATTTTTTTTTTTCTTTCACTTGGATGCTCTGAATTTTAGTCATAATACTTCTTGGATATTTTATTTTGAAAATTTTTTTTTCATGAGGAGACCAATGAATTCTCACTATTTTAACTTCAGCCTCAGTTATGAGATGTATAACAGTTGTCTTTTAAAAATTCTAAATGCAATGACTTTTTTAAAATATTTTTTGGCTTTCTAGTAGTCCAATGCTTTATGCTAAGAGATCTCATATGTTTTATTGTATTTTTTCATCTTTATGAGTTTTAATATTTCTTACCATTTTCAAAGTGTTAGCTCTAATTTCAGAATTGATTTTTCTATTAGATAAAGTTTTATATCTTTTCTAACCCATTAATTCTCATTTGAAACCATTTTCCCATAAATCTCATTTTATTCATTTTTTTCTCAATTTTTTTTTTTTGTTTTGTTTGTTTGTTTGCTATTGTCTTGCTGAAGAAATTGAAATTAAGTGACTTAGCCAGGGTCATACAGCTAGAAAGTGTTAAGTTCAAATCTGAATGAACTCAGGTCCTCCTGACTTCAGGGCTGGTGCTCTATCCACTCAATTTGTTTTGTAATATGTCATCTATTAAAAGAAAAAACAAAAACAAAAACAAAAAACTTCTTGCTTCATTTGACCTAGGAATTTTATTTGAACTCATTTGTCTGTTTTTATTTAAGGCTTTGCCTATATTTGATTTGAAACCATTATCTTTTCCTGGGTTTGCTTCTTGGGCCTGTTACTATAATAGCCCTTTATGTAGATATTATTAATATTTTTGCTTATTATTCCAGCTTACATCTTACTTTGGATTTTATGTTATAGTTTGGCTCTATATATCTGAGAATATCATGGCTAAGCTTTTTGTCTTTATAAGTTCTTCGAATGCTTTCTAGGAAACTGAATGTTGTATATACTTAATACAGGGAGGTTGAAAACCTGCAAGCTTTCATTTTTTGCAAAATGGTATGATTCAGGGGAAATTATGAGCTTTGCTCTGCTACTCTGAACCCAGAATGTTTCTGAACTAGATTTGAGTATGAACAAAGTCTTATGGGCCTATGGCTTCAGACTGATCTGACTGTTAGAGCTCAGACTCCACTACTCTCAAGATCAAACCTTCACAGTTGTTGCTTGATTATGAACTTGTTCTTACCTCAGTAAATAATCTAGAGCCCATAAATACTCTCTTCCCCACAATTTAACACCAAATTTAATTCCCCTTTTCAGTCTGTTTTAGAGCTATGATCCATAACTGAGTCCTAAGTGACAAAGCTGTCAGTTATCTTCTGTCTCCAGCTCCCTGGTATGGACCTGAGACCTCATCATGTCTTTTAATAAGGCCTTATTTGCCTTTCATTCCCTGAGCAAAAAAATGCTTCACAGGGTCTGCTTCTGGCCATCCACAACTGTACATCCTAGAGTGCATCACCACCTATAATGTACAGTATAGTGGCCTAAAGTGTACTGCAATGACAATTCATTGTCCTGCCTAAATAGATTTTTCTTCTAAATGTTCTCCAACTTATTGTATTTACCTCTAGTTTTTTAAATTTCCTTATGTGAGTTTATCTTTTTTTTAAATTTATTTTTAATCAACAAAATTCAATTTTTTCTTCCTGCCATATCCCACTAATAAATGAATAATATATAGAGAAAGGGGTAAATGTGTTAAACTTGCATAGTCAAACTTGCAAAAAAAATCTCAGTACACTGAGTCAGTCATATCTCTCTAAATAGATAGATAACATATTTCAACATAGGTCTTTTAAATTTCTATTTGGTTATCATGTGAAAAAAAACCCTGTTTTTCAGAATTTTATTATTTTATAAACATGAGATGTTAAGTTTTGTTTCTACTTATTTCACTGTGCATTAGTTCATAGAAATTTCCTCATGTTTCTTTTAAATAGTACCTTTGTAATTCCTTACATCACAACAGATCATGATTTATTTAATCAGCCATTTCTCAAGTCATGACCAGTCCATTATTTCTAGGTTTTTAATGGCCACAAAAAGAAAAATATGAATATTTTCTATTAATATGTGCCCTTTACCACTTTCTGTGATTTCTTTGGAGGTATATATCTATTGAGGATATTTATGGGTTAAGTGATATGCAGAATTTAATAAATTTTGACATATATTTTCTAATCATTTCATATAATTGCAAAACCAATTCATAGATCTATGAACAATACATCAATGTACCTGTCTTTCATGGTCCTACAACATTTGTAACTCTTATTTTTGTCAATTTTTCCAAGCTAATGAGTATGAAGTGAAAATTTAGACTGACTGTAATATGAATTTTTCTAGTTATTAGTGAAGTACAGGTTTTTAAAACAATTATTGATATCTTGTGTTATTACTATGAAAAAATGCCCATTTACATGATTTGACTATCATGAGAATGGTTTTTATTTTTGTACATTTGAATCAGTTTCTGATTGATTTAAAAAATAAAAATGTTAGCAAAGAAAATTTCTTTAAAGATGTTTTTGTCCAAAATAATCAATAACTCTAATAACCTAGTGTTTGACAAACCCAAGGACCCCAGCCTTTTGTATAAGAACTCAATGTTAGACAAAAATTGCTGGGAAAATTGGAAATTAATATGGCAGAAACTAGGCATTGACCCACACTTAACACCGAACACCAAGGTCAGGTCAAAATGGGTTCATGAGCTAGGAATAAAGAATGAGATTCTAAATAAATTAGAGGAACATAGGAGAGATTTCCTCTCAGACCTGTGGAAGAGGAATGAATTTATATCCAAAGAAGCACCAAAGATCATTATTGATCACAAAGTAGAAAACTTTGATTATATCAAATTGAAAAGTTTTTGTACAAACAAAACTAATGCAGATAAAATTAGAAGGGAAACAATAAACTGGGAAAAAATTTTTACAGTCAAAGGTTCTGATAAAGGCCTCATTTCCAAAATATAGAGAGAATTGACTCTAATTTATAAGAAATCAAGCAAATCTCCAATTGATAAATGGTCAAAGGATATGAAGAGACAATTCTCAGATGAAGAAATTGAAACTATTTTGAGTCATATGAAAAAATGCTCCAAGTCATTATTAATCAGAGAAATACAAATTAAGACAACTCTGAGATATCACTACACATCTGTCAGATTGGCTGGAATGACAGAGAAAGATAATGCAGAATGCTGGAGGGGATGTGGGAAAAAGGTACACTGATTCATTATTGGTGGAATTGTGAATATATCCAGCCATTCTGGAGAGCAATTTGGAACTATGCTCAAAAAGTTATCAAACTGCATATCCTTTGACCCAGCAATGTTACTACTGGGCTTATATCCCAAAGAGACCTTAAAGAAAGGAAAAGGACCTGTATGTGCAAGAATGTTTGTGGCAGCCCTCTTTGTGATGGCCAGAAACTGGAAAATACTTGAATGCCCACCAAATGGAGATTGGCTGAATAAATTGTGGTATATGAATATTATATTATTGTTTTGTGAGAAATGACCAACGAGATGATTTCAGAAAGACCTGGAGAGACTCACATGAACTGATGCTGAGTGAAATGAGCAGGACCAGGAAATTGTTGTATATTTCAATAACAATGCTTTATGATGATCAGTTCTGATAGATGTAGCCATTTTCAACAATGAGATGAACCAAATCAGTTCCAATAGAGAAGTAATGAACTGAACCAGCTACACCTAGCAAAAGAGCTATAGGGGATGATTATGAACCACTACATAGAGTTCCCAATCCCTCTAATTTTATCCGTCTGCATTTTGGATTTCCTTCACAGGCTAATTGTACAGTATTTCAAAGTCCGATTATTTTTGTACAGCAAAACAACTGTTTGAACATGTACACATATATTGTATTTAATTTATATTTTAATATATTTAACATGTATTGGTCAACCTGCCATCTTGGGGGGAGGGTGGGTGAAGGAGAGGAAAAATTAGAACAAAAGGTTTGGCAATTGTCAATGTTGTAAAATTATCCATGCATATTTCTGGTAAATAAAAACTATTAAAATAAAAAAAAAAAAACAACGATGTTTTTGTCCAGTTGTAAATTTTCCATATAATTTTAGCTACATTGGTTTTGTTTTATATAAAGAAAGTATTTTCTACTGATACCTAAACCAGGTAGATTGAAACGTGAGAAAGAAAACTATACACCAATTTTCTTAATGAATATTGATGCTAAAATCTTAAATAAGATATTAGCAAATAGACTTCAGAAAATCATACCCAGGATAATACACTATGACCAAGTAGGATTTATACCAGGAATGCAGGGCTGGTTTAATATTAGGAAAACTATTAGTATAATTGACCATATTAATAATCAAATTAATAAAAACCATATGATCATCTCAATAGATGCAGAAAAAGCATTTGATAAAATCCAACATCCATTCCTACTAAAAATGCTTGAGATTATAGGAATAAATGGCCTATTTCTTAAAATAATGAGCATATATTCAAAACCTTCAGTAAACATCATATGTAATGGCGATAAACTAGAACCTTTCCCTATAATATCAGGAGTGAAACAAGGGTTGCCTACTATCACCACTACTATTCAATAGAGTACTAGAAACTCTAGCCTCGGCAATAAGAGCCGAGAAAGAGATTCAAGGAATTAGAGTATGTAATGAGGAAATCAAATTATCACTCTTTGCAGATGACATGATGGTATACTTAGAGAAGCCCAAAGACTCTGCTAAAAAGCTATTAGAAATAATTCAGAATTTTAGCAAAGTTGCAAGATACAAAATAAATCCAGATAAATCCTCAGCATTTTTATGCATTACCAACACAATCCAACAGCAAGAGATACAAAGAGAAATTCCATTCAAAATAATGGTCGATAGTATAAAATATTTGGGAATATATCTACCAAAGGAGAGTCAGGAATTATATGAGCAAAATTACAAAACACTTGCCACAAAAATAAAGTCAGATTTAAATAATTGGAAAGACATTCAGTACTCTTGGATAGGCCGAGCGAATATAATTAAGATGACAATACTCCCTAAACTAATCTATTTATTTAGTGCAATACCAATCAGACTCCCAAGAAACTATTTTAATAACCAAGAAAAAATAACAACAAAATTCATATGGGAGAACAAAAGGTCAAGAATTTCAAGGGAAGTAATGAAAATAAATTAAGTGAAGGTAGTCTAGCTGTACCTGATCTAGAACTATATTATAAAGCAACAGTCACCAAAACCATTTGGTATTGGCTAAGAAATAGACTAGTTGATCAGTGGCATAGGTTAGGTTCACAGGGCAAGATAGTGAATAAAAATAGCAATCTAGTGTTTGACAAACCCAAAGATCCCAAATTTTGGGATAAGAATTCATTATTTGACAAAAACTGCTGGGAAAACTGGAAATTAGTATGGCAGAAACTAGGCATGGACCCACATTTAACACCACATACTAAGATAAAATCAAAATGGGTCCAAGATTTAGGCATAAAGAATGAAATCATAAATAAATTGGAGGAACACGGGATGGTTTACCTCTCAGACTTTTGGAGGAGGAAGGAGTTTGTGTCCAAGGGAGAACTAGAGAGCATTATTGATCACCAAATAGAAAATTTTGATTACACCAAACTAAAAAGTTTCTGCACAAACAAAACTAATGCAAACAAGATTAGAAGGGAAGTAACAAATTGGGAAAACATTTTTACAGTTAAAGGTTCTGATAAAGGCCTCATCTCCAAAATATACAGAGAATTGACTTTAATTTATAAGAAATCAAGCCATTCTCCAATTGATAATTGGTCAAAGGATATGAACAGACAATTTTCAGATGATGAAATTAAAACTATTTCCACTCATATGAAAGAGTGTTCCAAATCACTATTGATCAGAGAAATGCAAATTAAGACAACTCTGAGATATCATTACACACCTGTCAGATTGGCTAAGATGACAGGAACAAATAACGATGAATGTTGGAGGGGCTGTGGGAAAACTGGGACACTGATGCATTGTTGGTGGAGTTATGAAAGAATCCAACCATTCTGGAGAGCAATCTGGAATTATGCCCAAAAAGTTATCAAAATGTGCATTCCCTTTGACCCAGCCATACTACTACTGGGCTTATATCCCAAGAAAACACTAAAGAAGGGAAAGGGACCTGTATGTGCCAAAATGTTTGTGGCAGCCCTTTTCATAGTGGCTAGAAGCTGGAAGATGAATGGATGTCCATCAATTGGAGAATGGTTGGGTAAATTATGGTATATGAATGTTATGGAATATTATTGTTCTGTAAGAAATGACCAACAGGAGGAATACAGAGAGGCTTGGAGAGACTTATATCAACTGATGCTAAGTGAAATGAGCAGAACCAGAAGATCATTATACACTTCAACAATGATACTGTATGAGGATGTATGCTGATGGAAGTGGATATCTTCAACATAGAGAAGAGCTAATCCAATTCCAATTGATTAATGATGGACAGAATCAGCTACATCCAGAAAAGGAACACTGGGAAATGAGTGTAAACTGTTATTTTTACCTTCTGAATCCAATTCTTCCTGTGCAACAAGAAATTCGATTCTACACACATATATTGTATCTAGAATATACTGTAATATATTTAACATGTATAAGACTGCCTGCCATCTGGGGGAGGGGGTTGGGGGAGGAAGGGAAAAAATCTGAATAGAAGCAAGTGCAAGGGATAATGTTGTAAAAAATTACCCATGCATATGTACTGTCAAAAAAAAAAAAGTTATAATTATAAAATAAAATAAAAATTAAATAAATAAAA
The DNA here is from genome assembly GCF_048593235.1 of Sminthopsis crassicaudata. Classification (NCBI taxonomy): domain Eukaryota; kingdom Metazoa; phylum Chordata; class Mammalia; order Dasyuromorphia; family Dasyuridae; genus Sminthopsis; species Sminthopsis crassicaudata. Next base: position 127,286,976 of record NC_133618.1, on the reverse strand, counting down.
AAAGAAAGCAAACCAAAAAAAAAAAAAAAAAAGAAAGAAAAAAAATTAAATGAAGGTGGTCTAGCTGTACCTGATCTAGAACTATATTATAAAGCAACAGTCATCAAAGCCATTTGGTATTGGCTAAGAAATAGACTAGTTGATCAGTGGCATAGGTTAGGTTCACAGGGCAAGATAGTGAATAAAAATAGCAATCTAGTGTTTGACAAACCCAAAGATCCCAAATTTTGGGATAAGAATTCATTATTTGACAAAAACTGCTGGGAAAACTGGAAATTAGTTTGGCAGAAACTAGGCATGGACCCACATTTAACACCACATACTAAGATTAGATCAAAATGGGTCCAAGATTTAGGCATAAAGAATGAAATCATAAATAAATTGGAGGAACATGGGATGGTTTACCTCTCAGACTTGTGGAGGAGGAAGGAGTTTGTGTCCAAGGGAGAACTAGAGAGCATTATTGATCACCAAATAGAAAATTTTGATTACACAAAATTGAAAAAGTTTCTGCACAAACAAAACTAATGCAAACAAGATTAGAAGGGAAGTAACAAATTGGGAAAATATTTTTACAGTTAAAGGTTCTGATAAAGGCCTCATCTCCAAAATATACAGAGAATTGACTTTAGTTTATAAGAAATCAAGCCATTCTCCAATTGATAATTGGTCAAAGGATATGAACAGACAATTTTCAGATGATGAAATTGAAATTATTTCCACTCATATGAAAGAGTGTTTCAAATCACTATTGATCAGAGAAATGCAAATTAAGACAACTCTGAGATATCATTACACACCTGTCAGATTGGCTAAGATGACAGGAACAAATAACGATGAATGTTGGAGGGGCTGTGGGAAAACTGGGACACTGATGCATTGTTGGTGGAGTTATGAAAGAATCCAACCATTCTGAAGAGCAATCTGGAATTATGCCCAAAAAGTTATCAAAATGTGCATACCCTTTGATCCAGCCGTTCTACTACTGGGCTTATATCCCAAGGAAACACTAAAGAAGGGAAAGGGACCTGTATATGCCAAAATGTTTGTGGCTGCCCTTTTCATAGTGGCTAGAAGCTGGAAGATGAATGGATGTCCATCAATTAGAGAATGGTTGGGTAAATTATGGTATATGAATGTTATGGAATATTATTGTTCTGTAAGAAATGACCAACAGGAGGAATACAGAGAGGCTTGGAGAGACTTATATCAACTGATGCTAAGTGAAACGAGCAGAACCAGAAGATCATTATACACTTCAACAATGATACTGTATGAGGATGTATGCTGATGGAAGTGGATATCTTCAACATAGAGAAGAGCTAATCCAATTCCAATTGATCAATGATGGACAGAATCAGCTACATCCAGAAAAGGAACAATGGGAAATGAGTGTGAACTATGAGCATTGTTTTTGTTTTGTTTTGTTTCTCTTCCCAGATTATTTTTACCTTGTGAATACAATCCTTCCTTTGCACCAACAACAACAACAACAAAATTCGGTTCTGCACATATATATTGTACCTAGGATATACTATAAGATATTTAATATTTATGGGAATGCCTGCCATCCAGGGGAGGGGGTGGAAGGAAGGAGGGGAAAAACTCGGAACAGAAGGGAGTACAAGGGATAATGTTGTAAAAAAAAAAAAAAAAATACCTATGCATATGTACTGCCAAAGAAAATGTTATAATTATTAAAAAAGAAAAAAAAAAAAGAAAGTATTTCAATTTTACATGTCCAAAATTGTCAATTTCGTATTCTGTGCTCTAACTTTCTGTAAAGATGTTTTTGCCCAGTTGTCAGTTTTCTATCTAATTTTAAGTACATTGATTTTGTTTATGTAAAATATTTTCAATTTTACATATCCAAAATTGTCAATTTTGTATTCTGTGCTCTTCTCTAATCTTTGTTTCATCATAAGCTATTACATTATACATAGATCTGAATGTTTTTTTTCTTGTTTCTCTGATTTGTTTATGATGTCATTTTTTCCTGTTATTTATACTTTTGATGTTTTTCTTGGTTTATACTATGAAGTATTGTTCTGTATTAATTTCTACTATACAGGTTTCACATTTTCCCAGCACTTGTACCTTCTTAATTGCTAATGTTATCCCACACTGTCTTTCATGTATCCTGACATTTTATTACAATGTATATTTTCAGAAACATATTCTACTCATAGATATTGTGCAACCAAATTTCAGTGGCATTTTGAAGTTATATTTGCCTCCCTATACTTGGAGATCTAGATTATCTTGTCTTATTTACTTTATCTTTTCATATCAACACATGATGCCAGAGGTATATTATTGAGTACATTTTTGGATTTTGTGAACTTCTAGATCTTTTTTATAGCATTTTTTCTATACTGTATTTTAGGTAATCTCAATGGCATAGGGCTCAGTATGAAGTTAGTCACAGGTTTCTTTTACTCATGCTTTCATTTTAAAGCTGAAAAATTATATTTGTAAGATTTCAGGCCAAAAAAGAAATAAAACCTTTTGTTTACATCCATTCTATTCCAGACCAAAAATCCTTTATTCCTCTAGTTTAAATGATGACTCAGAAATTTAAATCCCATTCTTAACATTAGAGTTTTTATTGAAATTGTTTCTTTGGAAAATCCTGGGCAGGATTTCTATAGGCAAAAATGTGGGGAAAGATCTTCTTAAACATCAAAGACAGTCCATGAAAATATCAAGCTGTTAATGTTTCATTAGGATTTTATGTTTTTTATTAGACTTTTTTTTTTAGTTTGTTCCTATACTATGAATTTCTTCATAATGCTTTTTATAGTCATTATCTTAAATGAGTTCATTATCTTAATTTCTTTCTAATCCTGAAATGTACTTTCTTTAGGTTCCTTATTTTTGTGATTTAAATAGTGTGATTTCAAACATAATTGTTTTTATCCATCTCTTTGCTTATTTCTATTTCCTCTCTTCCACATTTCAGCTCAGAATCATGTTCAAATTTCTCAATCTCTATACACCCACCTTTAACTTGGTGAAGTTATGTTAAAGACAATGGGATCAAAATAACCATCAGTGACTACTTTTAGGGCACATTTTTCCTAAACTGACTGCACATTACTTCCCAGTAATCTGACATAATTTCCTTTGTTTTAATTATCTCTTTATTTAATCTCTTTCCCTTAATCTAATTTTCTCCTAGATCTTTATCAGTTCTCTTTAGAAGGTAAAACATTTTCCCAAGGGCACAATTTACTACAAAGAGGGAAGACCTCAGGTGAATGCTTCCAACATAAATTCAGTAGGGCAATTTATCTGATCCACAGAGCAATAGTTATTCTGATTTCTATCATTCTTCTGTCTTTGCTGTGAATATTTGCATAAATCTAGATAACACTACTGATCATATTGCAGGCTTTTACATCCCAGAAAATTACTCTACATGGTGATCTACTTTTAACTTTAAATTAAACATATCTCTGGAAGGGCCATATAGAATTTACCCCCCCAAAACTAGAACCTAGGATAGCCCACAGTTATAATGTTAATAACAACTTAGATCAGAAATTGTTCCTAGATCTCAGTTGTACCACTCCACTATTTTCTTTTCTGCTCTTAATTGACACTTTGCCAAATTCAGAGTAACTATCAAACTTATACTACTGAAATACAAACAAGTGCATGCCGATTATGTACCATTTCTACTTGAATAGGTTTCAGCATTATTTTTTATTAGACTCAGCAGTTCTTTACTCTTCCCTCCCTTAGCTTCCTTGTCTAAAAGTCTAACATTTCTCCCTTCAGGCAAAAGTTTGTCTCACTTTTCAACTTGTTCAACTCCCTTTGTAACAAGCTTAGACTATGAATGATTTTGTCTTCTGTTTTTGTCTTTTTACTTGAATTTTATTTTCTCAATTTCTTCCCCCATTCCACATTTACCAGATCTTGTTTCTCTTGATCCTTTGATCTGAGGTAAAAATACTGGCCTTTAAGCATTTACCTCTTATTGTATTTCAAAAAGGAACTGACACTAATGGATGACTTTATTTTCTCCATTTTCCTCTTTTTTCATTAACTACTGAAAGACATGATCACTTGAAGAAGTTGTATTCAGTTAGTCAATATAATTTGTTAAATCACTAAGGGACTTCTGAGTCCCTTATACAGAGAAAATAAATACCTGTTCTGGAGTTCATACTCTAATGGATAAAGACAACATGTAAATAACTACATACTAATAAAATTTGGAAAAAAAGAAAAGATAAATTTGGCTAATCAACAGAGGGGAGGAACTGAAATTAAGGTGCTTTGACAAATACTTTTTTGTAGAAGACAGGTTCACAGCTCATAGGCAAAATGTAATGTTAACAATAATGAAATAATATAAAATGGGATTAAAACCCATTAAGGACAATTGTACTAGAATCCATTTACAATTAGGATGCCAATTGTTAAACAGGATTTTCCTGGGAGCTTTAAGGAAAGAGGCCCTTTAAAAAAAAAAAAAAAAAAATCTTACTTTATAGCCAGTTGCAGTAAATGAGAATGCAGTAATGAAAGCTAAATTTCATTTTATCCAATTATGGATAATAGGAAAAACCTATTTCCAAAGAGTATAGGACTTCTTCTTTCTCTTCCATATAATATATGAACACATTGCTACATGACCTGTTCACTGGTTTTGAAGGACCATGTCATACTAAATTAAGGTGAATTAAAAGTCAGTGTCACTATGTCATCAATTAATTTTGAGATCACTTCCATCATAAGAGGTATTTATTCTATTTGGTCTCCTTTGGACATGTCAAGAGTCATTGGAATATAATCTATGAAAATATTAATAAACATTATTGTAACATTAATAAAAGTTAAAATAGTAGAAGACAAAATTTGTATTTTCTCTGATCCAAGATATATCACATCTAATTCTTAATTTCCTTACCTATAAAATGAGATTTATCACAGAACCATGTAATTTGAGATCAATTGATTTGAAACCAATAATTGAGCCATCTAGTTCAACCCATATATGGCAACCACTCTCTGCTTGAAGACCAGCAAGATACATGACATGTCTAAGCACTGTTTCATTTTGTATGTTTGTAATTTGTAAGAATTTACTGATGGGAGGCAGGGGGTCCCTGTCATTGGTTTAAAATTAATCAATCAATTTACTTCTTTTACTTATTGGGTAGAAACTCCTATTTGGGGCTCCTGGAATCAAATAGAACTAGGTTAATTCATCTTCCAGATAATATCTCTTCAAATACTTAAAGGCAGTCAAGAATCTTAAATCTTCTCCAGCTAACCATGCCAGTTTCATTCAGTTGGTTATTACATACTATAGTCTCAGGGCCTTAGTTAGTCTCATTGACCTCTGAATACTCTCTGACTTATGAATGTCTTTCAATGGCAGTGCCTAGAATTGAACATAACATTCCAAAAGATATTTGTAAGAGCCAGATAGTGCCTACTAAGGGCTAGTACAAACAGATCATTATCTCATAATGATCACAGCCTAAGATCACAGATCACATAAGGAATGCTTGTTTTGGTCTGCTTTTTTTTTTTTTTCTTCCATATCTCATTGCTAACTCATACTGATATTTCCCAACCTTTTTTGAAAATGTGCTAATTATGCTATCCTCCTTTTACACTTGTGAAGTATAAAACAGCAGGTACCACCTACTGTGGTATCAGGTGCAAGCCTTTACATTTACCTTATTGTTAGATTTTGTCTTTTGGACCCTGATTCTTCCATCCAAAGTAATAGATAGCCCTCCTAGATTTGGGTCACCTGCAAATTTGATGAGTAAAGAATCTATTCCTCTATTCAACTCAGTGATAAAAATGTAAATCCCACAGAGTCTAGCAGACATCCCTGGGGTACTCATCTAGACACATGCACATAAACTTTGAATAATTAAAGAGTTATCTTTGATTTCAGGCCTCTAACCAGTTATAAAGCCATCTGATTGTACTATCATCTAATTTATATTTAACATTTCCTCCACAAGAAAAAATATGAGATACATTAATAAAAACTTTGATAAAATCTAGGTAAACTAGAACCATCACAATCTCTTCATTGACTAGTTAGTAATCCTATAGAAAAAAAGAAGGAAAAGAGATAAGTTCGATCTTTGATGAAGTCATACTGGATTTTAGCATTAATTATTTCCCTTTCTAAATATTAAGTAAAAATCTTCTTGATGAAATTCCCTAGAATTCCCCCCCAAAAAAAGCAGCTTCGTCATCCTATAATTTTCACTATATTTTGAATTCCATTATTTTCCCTATTTTAAAAATCTGAACAAAAATATTTTCCCCTCCCTAATCTTTTGGTATATTTCTTTTATCCCATAATTTCTTGAATACCACTGAAAGTGACTCTGCAAATACATCTGTCAGGTTTTTTTTTTTTTTTTTTTTTTCCCCTTAGGTTATTCTGGAGAGGTGATTTGAATGCCTCAGGTATAGTTAGGTCATGTGTTACTATCTCTTTGGTAATCCTGGTTATAAATTCCATGATAGTCATTTTCATTCTATCCCTTCAAATAGACAATTAATTCTCTTTTCCAGAAAAACAAAATTAAAATTGAGCCTTCCCTGACAATTAACATTATAGCATATATTATATCAGATTTGCTACTGTCCATCTAGTTCCTCAGGTTTCTTCTCATTCAACTTCTCATTATCTATCACTCCCCTATACTTCTATCTAGACCATTGCTAAAGACTATCTCTCTCATTTTTTCAACATCTCATGAATGTTTCCTCTAAATCCCTGTTATCTGGTATACTTAAAGAACTCCAGATAACAAACTAAAAAGCTATTAGAAATAATGCACAACTTTAGCAAAGTTGCAGGATACAAAATAAATCACATAAACCATCTGCATTCTTATACAATACTAACAAAATCCAACAGCAAGAGATATAAAGAGAAATTCCTTTAAAACAACTGTTGATAATATAAAATATATGGGAATTCATCTGCCAAAGGAAAGTCAGGAATTATATAAGCAAAACTACAAAACACTTGCCACACAAATAAATTCAGATCTAAGCAATTGGAAAAACATCAAGTGCTGGTAGATAGGTCAAGTGAATATAATAAAGATGACAATACTCCTTAAACCAATCTATTTATTTAGTGCTATACCAATCAAACTCCCAAGAAACTATTTTATTGACTAGAAAAAAATAACAATAAAATCCATCTGTAAGAACAAAAGGTCAAAGAAAAGAAAATTTTCAAAGAAATTAATGAAGAGAAAAGCAAATGAAGGTAGCTAAGCTGTGCCAGATCTAAAAATGTATTATAAAGCAGTGGTAATCAAAACCATTTGCTACAGGTTAGGAAATAGATTAGTTGATCAATGGAATAGGTTAGGTTCACAGAACAAAATAGTCAATGACTATAACAATCTAGTATTTTACAAACCAAAAGGCTCCACCTTTTGGGATAAGAATTCACTATTTGACAAAAACTTCTGGGAAAATTGGAAACTAGTCTGGCAGAAAGTAGGCATAGACCCACACCTAACACCATATACCAAGATAAGATTTAAATGGGTTCATGATGTAGAATTAAAGAGTGATATTATAAACAAATTAGAAAAACATAGGATAGTTTACCTCTCAGATTTGTGGAGGAGGAAGGAGTTTGTGACCAAAGTAGAACTAGAGACTATTTTTTATCATAAAATAGATAATTTTAATTATATTAAGTTAAAAAGTTTTTGTACAAACAAAACTAATGCAGATAAGATTAGAAGGGAAGCAATAAACTGGGAAAATGTTTTTTTTTTACATCCAAAGGATCTGATAAAGGCCTCATTTCTAAAATATATAGAGAATTGACTCAAATTTATAATAGTTCAAGCCATTCTCCAATTGATAAATGGTCAAAGGATATGAACAGATAATTTTCAAATGAAGAAATTGAAACTATTTGTAGCCATATGAAAAGGTGTTGCAAATCACTATTGATCAGAGAAATGCAAATTAAGACAACCCTGAGATACCATTACATACCTGTCAGATTGGCTAAAATTACAGGAAAAGATAGTGATGAGTGTTGGAGAGGATGTGGGAAAACTGGGGCACTGATACATTGTTGATGGAACTGTGAACAGATCCAACCATTCTGGAGAGCAATTTGGAACTATGCTCAAAAAGTTATCAAGCTGTGCATACCTTTTGATCCAGCAGTGTTTCTACTGGAATTATGTCCCAAAGAGATCTTAAAGGAGGGAAAGGTATCCTCATGTGTAAAAATGTTTGTGGCAGCCTGTAATATTCTGGTTAGCTATTTGGAGGTCTTAGGACCAGCCATGAGAATAGCCAGGGATAAAGTCTAAAACTCCTTATTGTCTCCTTCCCAGTCTATCTCCTTGTCTGGGGCTCTGCTAGCTTTCTGGAAGCCCTCTGGAATGAGTCTTAGTTTCAGTGGAAGAATGCAGTAGAGCAACCAAGATGGTCTCTATCTTCAAGTCTGTCTCAGTCTGACAGTTTGAGCTCCAATCTCCAGTCTTCTCTACCTATCTCCAAGTCTGTCTCCTAGTCTGAAACAGTCTCTCCCAAAGTGAAGGAAGCAGGAGAGCCACTGGGAGTCTCATCAAAGATGGAATGTCTCTTTCCCAGTCCTTATTGGCTCTTTTATACTCTATGATAAGTACATTATCACAGGTATCAATCTTGTAGAAATATATTAAATATTAAGTACATGTAAACTAGAGAATCTTAATTCCACTGAGTTAACATCTTGTTTCATGTATACTTCTCCAGAATTCTGCCCTTTACTGCAGTGCTCTTTGTAGTGGCAAGAAACTGGAAACTGAATGAATGCCCATCAATTGGAAAATGGCTGAATAAATTATGGTATATGAATGTTATGGAATATTATTGTTCTGTAAGAAATGACCAGCAGGATGATTTCAGAGAAGCTTGGAGAGATCAACATGAAGTGATGCTAAGTGAAATGAGCAGAACCAGGAGATCATTTTACATAGCAACAAGAAGGCAATATAATAATCAATTCTGATGGACCTGGTTCTCTTCAACCTTGAGATGATTCAAACCAGTTCACTTGTGCAGTGAAGAAGAGATCCATCTACACCCAGAGAGAGAATCATGGGAACAGAGTGTGGAACAGAACATAGCATTCTCACTCTCTCTGCATTTTGTCTCCTTGGATTTTGTTATTTGCTTGCATTTTGTTTTCTTTCTCAGTTTTTCTTTTTCTTCTTTCTTGATCTGATTTTTCTTGTGAAACAAGATAACTGTGTAAATATGTATACATATATTAGAGCTAACATGTATTTCAACATATTTAATATGTATTGGACTACCTACCAGCTAGGGGAGCAGGTGAGGAGGAAGGAGGGGAAAATTTGGAACAAAAGGTTTTGAAAGATCAATGTTAAAAAAAAAAAAATTATTCATGCATATGTTTTGTAAATAAAAAAGCTTTATTAAATAAATAAATAAAAAAAAAGAAAGAAAGAAAAGAAGAAAAAAAGTAAAATTAAAAAATAGCATTGCCATCATCCATACATGCTCCCCTCCTCCTCATGTCTGGATCATTGCAATCACAGGCAAAATTATGCCTAGTTTTCCTTTCTGCCATAGATTTATCCCCACTACAATCCATCCTTCCCTCAGCTGTGAAAGTGATTTTCCTATAGCAAAAATCCTTTGCATGTCATTTTCCTACTAAACTTTAGTGGATACCTATCACCTCCAAAATAAATTTGAAACCTTTTGTTTGGTGTTCTAGGCACTTTATAAACCAGCTCTCCCCCAACCTTTCCAGTCTTCTTACATTTTATATCCCAACATGTATTCTGTGATGCAGTGATTCTGGACTCCTTGCTTTTCATTGAACAAGGCATTCTACCTCATGGCTGCATTTTCATTAGTTGTAACTCATGCCTGGAATGCTCTCCACCTTTTGATTTTACTAGTTTCCTAAAAGTCTCAGGTAAAATCCTACCATCTACAGACTTACTTTTTCATTTCCTCTTAATTCCAATGCTTTCCCTCTGTTGATTATTTCATATATGTATATATATATGCTTGCTTGAATATTGCTTCTTACACTGAGCACCTTGAGAACAGGCTCAATCTTTTGTCTTTTTTTGAATCTCTACCTCTTAGCAAAATGTTTGGTACATAACTGGCATTTAATAAATACTCATTGACTATTCATTCTTTGATCCACATTTTCTTTCAAAATAGCAAATAGTTGAAAAACCATTTTGCTATGATTTGGTTATTATAATATTTAACATTTCTGACACTATTTTATCTTATCTATGCCCCACTCATATCCATAGTACTCTAACATAATTTTGTTTACTTTTTAAAAATCATACTTAGCAGCTGAGCCCTGCATTCATCATGTTATCATAAGGCAAATAATTTTTTTTCCTCATTGAAATTGTTTTTCTTTGTGTTTTCAGAAATTCATTGTCAATTTCTTAGACTACCTTTCTTTGAAACATTCTACTCCACAGCATTCTATATTTCTTTTTTTCTAAATTATTTTAAATCTGATTTCTCAAAATCTGTGTACATTTCTTTCATTCCCTATTACAGTTTCTATGGTGGAATGACCACTTCCCTCAAGGAGCAAATCATTTTCACTCTGTGTGCCCATTCCACATTTTGATGAGAATTTCAGCAAAATATATTTTTCCCTTATTGCTTGCTTTACATTTTCAAGAGAATATTATACAGAGTAACAACAATATTGTTTTAAGAATAACTTTGACTAAGTCATTTTGATTATAATAAATATCCAATTTAACTACAAGGAGCATGTGAAGGAAGATATTAATTGCATTCACAGAAAAAAAACAAAACAAAACAAAACAAAAAACACTGATTGGTAAAATCAGTATATAGAATATATAGAATAATTTTACATTATATGGAAGTTGCATGTGGCAGGGAGAAGGAGAGAAAGAGGTAGGAAGAAAAAAAAAAGAAATGGTAGCCATTTGGGGAGGGAGAAAAAAGGAAAAATATTACATGATTATTATATATTTCTTTTTTATTTATATTTTTTCACAGTATATATGCATGAGTAATTTTTTTTATAATATTATCCCTTGTATTCATTTTTCCAAATTATCCCCTCCCTCCCTCTACTCCCTCCCCTTGATGACAGGCAATCCCATACATTTTACATATGTAACAACATAACCTAGATATAATATATGTGTGTAAATACCATTTTCTTGTTGAACATTAAGTATTAGCTTCCGAAGGTATAAGTAACCTGGGTAGATAAACAGTAGTGCTAACAATTTACATTCACTTCCCAGTGTTCCTTCTCTGGGTGTAGTTGTTTCTGTCCATCATTGATCAACTGGAAGTGAGTTGGATCTTCTTTATGTTGAAGATATCTACTTCCATCAGAATATATCTTCATACAGTATTGTTGTTGAAGTGTATAGTGATCTTCTGGTTCTGCTCATTTCACTCAGCATCAGTTCATGTAAGTCTCTCCAAGCCTCTCTGTATTCCTCCTGCTGGTCATTTCTTACAGAGTAATAATATTCCATAAGATTCATATACCATAATTTACCCAACAATTCTCCAATTGATGGACATCCATTCATCTTCCAGTTTCTAGCTACTACAAAAAGAGCTGCCACAAACACGGTCCCTTTCCCCTTCTCAGTATTTCTTTGGAATATAAGCCCAATAGCAGCATTGCTGGATCACAGGTTATGCACAGTTTGATAACTTTTTGGGCATAGTTCCAAATTGCTCTCCAGAATGGCTGGATTCTTTCACAACTCCACCAACAATGTATCAGTGTCCCAGTTTTCCCACATCCCCTCCAACATTCATCATTATTTGTTCCTGTCATCTTAGCCAATCTGACAGGTGTGTAGTGGTATCTCAGAGTTGTCTTAATTTGCATTTCTCTGATCAGTAGTGATTTGGAACACTTTCATATGAGTGGATATAGTTTCAATTTCATCATCTGAGAATTGTCTGTTCATATCTTTTCACCATTTATCAATTGGAGAATGGTTCGGTTTCTTATAAATTAGGGTCAGTTCTCTATATATTTTGGAAATGAGACCTTTGTCAGAATCTTTAACTTTAAAAATATTTTCCCAATTTGTTACTTCCCTTCTAATCTTGTTTGCATTAGTATTGTTTGTACAGAAACTTTTTAGTTTGATGTAATCAAAATATTCTATTTTCTGATCGATAATGATCTCTAATTCTCCTCTGGTCATAAATTCTTTCCTCCTCCACAGGTCTGAGAGGTAGATTATTTTCTGTTTCTCTAATCTATTTATTATCTCATTCTTTATGCCTAAGTCATGGACCCATTTTGATCTTATCTTGGTATATGGTGTTAAGTGGGGATCCATATCTAATTTCTGCCATACTAATTTCCAGTTTTCCCAACAGTTTTTTCCAAATAATGAATTTTTATCCCTAATGTTGGTATCTTTGGGTTTGTCAAAGACTAGATTGCTATAGATGTACCCTTTTTTGTCCTTTGTATCTAATCTGTTCCACAGATTGACCGGTCTATTTCTTAGCCAATATCAAATGGTTTTGGTGACTGCTGCTATATAATATAGCTTTAGATCACGTATACTTAGAGCACCTTCATCTGACTTTTTTTTCATTAGTTCCCTTGCAATTCTTGACCTTTTATTCTTCCATATGAATTTTGTTGTTATTTTTTCTAGGTCATTAAAATAGTTTCTTGGGAGTCTGATTGGTATAGTACTAAATAAATAGATTAGTTTGGGGAGTATTGTCATCTTTATTATATTTGCTCGGCCTATCCAAGAGCACTGAATGTCTTTCCAATTATTTAAATCTGACTTTATTTTGGTGCCAAGTGTTTCGTAATTTTTCTCATATAATTCCTGACTATTCTTTGGTAGATGAATTCCCAAATACTTTATACTCTCAACATTTGTTTGGAATGGAATTTCTTTTTGTATCTCTTGCTGTTGCATTTTGTTGGTGGATTATTATATATTTCAAAAGGAATAGCAAGTTGTATATAATAGATTTCTAGTTCCATGTCCAACCATCTTTTTTTTCTAATTTTATTGTGTAATGGAAAGGTTTGTCTTATTTCTCAAGTTCAAAGTAAAATAAATATATTATAAAGAAGATTATTAGTTGTCTTTGGAAGCAAAAGGATTCTAACAGCTGATTAGAGAGGATTAAAATACCTAGTAGTATTTATATCATGCCTCAGTTCAAAATTTGTGATCTGTTCCCCAAATTCCTCATCTTTCTCTTCCCTCTGTCCAGATGTTTTGTAATATACTTCAAATAACACTTCTATTTTCTCCACTTTTCATCTTTATGTAAATATGCTCTGTCACTCTTCCTCTAATGTGAATCCCAGATTTCCTCAGGTGAGCAGAAAGACCCATTATTAGTTTTAAACCACCAAGTCGTAAAAAATATATTTGAGGTCAAATTTGTTCCCTGGTTATGGGACTTCACTTTCCTTTTGATATTTCTCTACAAAACATCAAATTTAAAAAAAAAAAAAAAAAAAAAAAAAAAAAAAAAAAAAAAGACTCTTGAAGCCATGAAGTATTGATTACTTTCTTGGATTTTTTTTTTTCCTCTTAGAATGTTCTGGATGTCCCAGCTATTATTCTTTCTTCTTTGGGGCCACCCTTTATAGTCTCTAACTTTATAGATGCATATAAGTATTTTTTCCTTTTCATCTTTCTTAGCTTAAAAACTTTTTGTTAGATTTGCAAGATAACTCGAAAATAGTTTCTTACCAACTCTTGTTATGTTTACCCACCTCTGGCTAAGAATCTCTCAACCCTATATTTTAAGTCATGATCCACAAATCAAAAACCCATTCTTAAACCCCACCTTCTTAAACAAATATTCCCTTTCCAAAGTATTTTTTTTTCCTTCTACACCTTTTCCCTTTCATCAGCAAAAGTGAGGAAAATGCCTTGTGTTCTTCTAATCTTCCTCTCTTGCCCAATTCTTCATGGTCACTGGAAATAGTTTTCCAAACATCCTACGTACCCTACTTGTACTATCTGTCTTAAAGGAATGTTATGAGTAAATCAATTTGTAAACATAAATGTAACGTGCTGTTGTCTCCAGAAGCTGCCGATCGCTCTCTGGGAGGAGATCTGCTGTGTCAACTCAAATCTCTCTGTCAGATTCTTCTTCCTGTAGAGAACCGTTGTCTCCAGACAGTTGCCATTAACTCTTGTCCAGAGAAGTGACTTCCCTTCCTGCAGAAAGCCATGTCAAGCCTGGTCTAAAGCAGAGAGACTCTCTATCTCTGGAGTGCTGCCCTCTTTATCCTCATAGAGAATGGGCGTGGGATAATGCAAGGGCTTCTGGGAAGAACCACTTCAACACTTCAACCAATGAGCTTGCTCCTCCTAGAATTCCTAAGGTGTAAACTCCCTTTAAAGGCACAAACCAAAGGTCTGAGCCAGGGAACTGTCAAATCAACCTGAATTCTCACCTTGTCACTGTCCAGACAACCTGAGTTCTCACCTGATAATCCTAACACATAAAGTAGCTATATAAATGTTATTTATGATATAATTATTATGAAAAAAGTAATTATAGGAATTAATTCTAAATATGTCTCACAGATTTATCACTATTATTGTTAATCATACTAGAAATAATAAGGCCCAACCTATTTAAAAATCTAATGGTTATGCAAAACACAGAATGAATAAAAGTAGAGATGTTGAATCTGAACAGCATTTTTTTTCCATAGGAAATTTTGACTAAGAAAAACCAACCTTTGATACAATGGAGAAAAAAGAAAGAAAGAAAGAAAACATTTCATCCTGAAAACACTTCAGCTAAAGGTTTACAATGCAAGTTAATTATCACAACAAAAGAGTGATGAAAGACTTTGGGCAGTATTGCCTCAGAAAATAATAAAAAATATAGGAAAGAAGTGAATATTATTTTGTGGAGGTAAGTAAGTGAAGAGTGAAACATAGCCAAGCTGCATTATCCTAAGAGTGTAGATTAAACTGGAATAAATAATAACATATGTGAAATCAAACACTTTGTCCTAATTTCTATTATGATGTAGTCTAGTCATCAATGACAGTAGAGCCACTACAATTGTACATCAGTGCTTCATTATTCATGCAATAAGAGAAAGTAGAAATAGTATTAAAAGTGGGAATGAACAACTGAACCAGAGGAAAAACATAATGGGAAAAAAAGTTTTTGCTTAGGCATAATTGTAGAGGTGACTAGAAATTTATTTTCAAGATATTCCAATTTAAAAAAAAAAATCTGTGGAGTGGGGGAGGGGGGAATGACAGATTCGAGTAGTCAAAGTAGCCTTTTCTAGCTTTCACTAGGATTCAAGTTATTGAAAAAGCTGAGCACATGCTTGGGCCATTTCTTGGGACATGTATTCTGTCTCAGCAATGAAAGATTTTTACTTTGAAGAAGACATTATATTAACTCCTAATCAGTGTCCATGGATTTGAGTTTTGAGATGGTGAAGCTATTTCCTAATAAGCTTTTCAGTCCCTATGATGGTGACAAAATTTTAGGAGTTCTATGCCAAAGAGGACTTATTAAGAAGCATCACTCAGTCAGTACACTTAGAATAAATGTTTATCACTCCAGCTGTCTTTTACCTCTTCTCTGTGACTTGAAAGAAAGTGATTTTTCTCCACTTCTTAATCCTCAGTAGTTGCTACAATAGTTATTTTTACAAGGCAGGGAGAATATATAATTTCTAAGTGATTTAGAGAATAGAATTTAAGACCCTAATGCTTTCTTCTATTTCTTCTATTTTTTCTTTCTGTGTTTTTTTCAATATGCATCAATGATAAACCCACCATCCTGATAAATGAACTTTTTTTTTTTTTTTTTTTTTTTTTAACATGATGACTACTTCAGGAGGTCCTGATCAACTTAATCAATGCTTATTGGCTTGTGGAAGATAATCCTTACAGATACACCTTCTCAGAGAAGACAATTACCAGGAAGATAAGCCATGTGTTATTGCCAGAATATCCAGTATTTGGACAGTGTCAATCTGAAGTAAAAATGAAATGCTTCATGCTCTAATTTTTTTTTTTTAATGTGCAAACACCCTGGTAAAATATTGTGTTTAATTTCATGCTTAAAGTATTTATCAGTACATACTTAGGTGTGTTTTTTGCTTTTATTATTTCTTTTGTGGTGGGAGAAATAGTTTACCTATGACTGATCAACTTTTTACACTGAGTGCATTTCTAAAACATATCTTACAAATTCATGTTATGAAGGTCTAACATGTAAGTCAAATCTATGCTTTAAGAGAGTTATCCCAGGATTCTTGAATGCAAGCATAATGAACCAAAGTGTGCAAAAAGAATCTGACACCATGTCTGGAATCTGTGGGGCTTATCATAATAAGAATAGAAAAAAATCAGGTGCAAAGACATTTGCCAAAAAGAAAAAAAAAAAAAAAAACAGATAAAGAACATTTGTACATATTTCTACTTTCTCACCTTTTTGAAAAGTTTTATGAAAATGGTATGTGAAGAAATGTTGATGAAAACATAAGAATCAAGATACAAGAATCAAAAATAATTAACTGTGTACAGAAGACCACATTTTCTAGTCACATATTTGTGCAAAAGGTAAAGAGAATATACAATTGTGCTTTGTTAACTGTTTTAAAGCTGTTATCTTCTGTGTTTTTTTTTTATTTTACTGTTTAAAAGATGTCTACAACATAATATCAGCTAAATTTATTCACTAGGAATAACTTCGTTAAAGGCTGTTTTGATGCTCAAAAGCAAGTGAATCATAAAAAAGGGAGACATATGCTTTCTGAATGTGATCGGCAATATCACAGGGGATGTCTTACTAGAATCTAAATGGAAGAATTCCCTGTATGTAGGGAAGTCCTCCAGAATCTGCTTTTTGAGGATAACAATGTCATACTGACCTTGAGATTTCAATAATATTGAATCAGATGCATGTACTCTCAAAAGATGTTAGCTATCAACTTAGGCAAAGAAAATAAAATGACTGATGGATTGTGTTGTCCATTTTATGACAAAACTATTATTGATCAAAGTAATAGCAATAGTTTGAAATTTACAAAAGTGCATTTATTTATTATGGAAGGGTTCTTAAAATATTGAGGGGAAAGAAGAAAAATATGCCCATTTAACAGATCAAAAAATTGAGGTTTAGCAATATAAATGATTAACCCACAGCCATTCCATTAATAAAGGTCAGAGATAAAGTCTTTATTTGCCCTCTAGAGAATTCCTCCTCACCACTGAGGCTCTGGTTTGCCACCTTAAAGAAAAAATATTGCTGCTATTTTGTTAGATACATAGGAATCAACATTCTCTATAGAAAAGCATAATGGGATAAAGAATGAAGGACATGACTTGGAGTCAGGAAGAAATGGATTCTAATCCCATTTAAATCCCAGATTTACTATCTATCTGTGCAAGGCACTCAACCTCACCCTCATTTTCTCACCTATAAAATGCAGATAATTATGCAGATCTAATAAATTATGTATATAAAATGTTTTGCAAACCTTAAGGCACAATACAAATGTCAGCTATAATTATTATTATTTATGAGATTTGGAAAAGCACCTCTGATACCATTGGTATAGGGAATTCTGTGTAAGGAAACTCATTACCAATGTTGGTCAGCACATTCTCTGCAACTATCAGAGGGTTGTCTCAGGTCACTGAGGGATTTGCCCAGGGTCACACAGTCAGTATATCTCAAAAGTAGATTTTGGACCCAGGACTTTCTAATTCCAAGGACAGGTTCCTATTCTTTACGCTTCACTGCTTCTTTTTTATTTAATCAGGAAAGAGAAAGAAATATACCTCAAATTAAAATAGCAGGAAAACAGTTTATTCACAAGTTTCCATTTCCCTCCTTTCCTTGTCATTCTACACCTTGCTTTCTTGATGATTTGGGAGATTTTACCCTGACCATCACAATTCAGAATGTCTAGCAAG
The DNA here is from genome assembly GCF_048593235.1 of Sminthopsis crassicaudata. Taxonomy (NCBI): domain Eukaryota; kingdom Metazoa; phylum Chordata; class Mammalia; order Dasyuromorphia; family Dasyuridae; genus Sminthopsis; species Sminthopsis crassicaudata. Next base: position 127,268,980 of record NC_133618.1, on the reverse strand, counting down.
AGACATTTGAAACACTATTCAAACAATCATAGCAAGCTCATTGAAGCTTCCCCAGTTGTGAATGCAACATTGCATAAAGAGTCACAAAATACTGAAATGAGATTGCCCTGAGCACTGAAGCTACTGCATTTTGTATCAGTAATAACTACTTTGTAACTTGATCAAGTTCTCAGAAAAAGAAGCAATTGCTCAGCTGAGGCTTGCTTTTTTAAAGACACTTTCCAAATGCTGCAGATCAGCCCTGCTAACAGGGACTGTGAATACAGTGCCCAGGCAAAACCTTCCTGTGATAAACGGTTCCAAGAGACTGAGCAAATAAAATTCTTTGAGAGGGAGCGCACTAGAAGTGGGAACTGATGCGTGTGTGGGCATTAAGATGGGTCTTTACCAAGATGAATATTGCATGTGGGTGTCACTGTATATTGTTTTAAAGAGAGCTCTTGTCAAAGCATCCCAGACACTACAGCAACAGTCATGTCTGAAAGATATACCAAAGATAGCTAACAACTTCTCTCTTGTGCCACTATTCTCCCAAGAATTGCACAGCCATTCACAGCTATCATTCAGTTCCTCCTTTCAAAACCATAATCTGAGCTTTTATGCATAAATTTGATACACAATCAGAACCTTTTTTATAGATAGGGGTGGGGAAATAAGGCACAGAGAAGTTGAATAGAACAATGGATAGAGTCCCAAGTCTAGAGTCAGGAAGACCTGAGTTCAAATAACCTCAGAAACTTATTAGTCAAGTGACTCTAAGCACATGACTTTAATTTCAATTTCCTCATTTATAAAATGGAGATAATAAGGACTTATAACTTCCAAGTTTGTCATGAGGCTCCAATCAAATGATAATTGTAATGTGCAGTACAGGATCTGGTACGTAGCAAATGCTATAGAAATTTTGGAGTTATTATTGTTGTTAAGTGGGCAGTTTAGTAGTTTCCTCTCTCCATTTAGTTCAGTAAAAAGTCACTGTAGATTTTCTCATTTTTTTTTTTTTGCCATAACTCAAGGGAAGAAGTAAATCTGCTCCTTTTATATTTGTTTTTATTTTTACAAGGCACCCCAGATTAAATGACTTGCCCAGAGTCACACAGCAAATAAGAATTAAATGTCTGAGGCCAAATTTGAATTCAAGTTTTCCTGATGCCAGGGCTGGTGCTCTATCCACTGTACCATCTAGCTGTTTGTGTCTATTCCTTCACAAGTTAAACTTTTGTTTCTTCTGATCTTTTCAGTCTTCTCTGTTCTTGCTGCAGCAATTGTCTTTTCACTCTCAGTCATTTATTGAAGGATAATTACAGATGTTCTATTCCAAACTTCCCATTTAACAATTGAGAAAACTGAAATGCACAGGATTAAAATGACACACCTAAGCTCATATAATCAATGATTGGTCAAGCCAGGAGGCAAAGCCAGGATTATATGACTTGTAATCAATCTATCTTTACATATTTTCACACTACACGCTGTTGTAAAAAGACTGTGCATGACTTGTATCTAGGAAAACTAGAATTTGTATCCCACTTCCAACAATTACTAGCAAAATGACCAGAGAAAAATCCATTAAATAATTTGACTTTCAGTTTTCTAATATATAAAAGAGGAATGATTGTCACAACCACAATACACAGAGTTGTTGTGACGATCAAATGAGAAAAGGAATTTAAATTATTTTGCTAAACTAAAAGTACTATCAAAATGTCACCTATCATTTTTTATGACACTAGCTGTTTGCTTTTCAAATCCTCCTTTCTCTAACAAAGTAGCAGTTTTTATCAGAATGATGACATACCTGCTAAGTCAGTCAATTTGCTATCTAGGACATCCAAGGCTTTGGAGATCCAAGTTTTTTCTGTATTGATTGTTTATTCTCAGATGAATGAAGGAAGAGGGTGAATCAGTTTATGGACATACATATAGGCTCTCCCTTACATCTTAGATGTTACTGAATGGAAATATGCCCCTTAATTACATAGACCACATTCCAGCATAAAGTACTACATTTGAAGTCAGAAGACCCGAGTTCAAATGTGACCTCAAATATTAACTAGTTATATGACTATGTGTAAGTTACTTAAGTATGAAGAGCTGCCACTTCAATGATAACAGCACAGTTAATAATGCTCACAATATTTTGGGGAATTAAAGCAAGTAATAAAATGCAAAGTGCTATCAATTACGAGTAATTGTTATTGTGGCCAACCATTTCCATGGTCCTAGAAGGAAATTGCTCTATGCTAGGATTATTTTCACTTGCTAGTGACTACTCTTTCTTTACTTTTCTATTCTTTTTTTCAAAGTTTGTGGTTATTTCATTTTTTTAACATCACAAATTTCCATTTTCTTCATTTCTCAACTTCTTGACTATGTCTACAACTCCCTGCCAGCTCTCTAGAACTTTAAATTATTTTACTGTCTTAACAGATTATACCATCCTTTCTAAGAAACCCAGAAGGTAGGGAGATATTTATCAAATCCTTGCACCTATTTTTGTAGCAGAGGTACCAACTTGCATTTATAGTACATGTAATTAGGAACGTATACATTACACATAGCCTGTAGGTCAGTGAAACTGTCCCCCTGAGTATAATTCCTGCATTTCAGAAGGAACTAAAGTCTCTGTTTCCTCAGAAACAGTAAGAATTATAGAAACTGAGATCTGAAAGGGACCACAGAGAGCATCTAATTGGTCTTCTTGTTGCTGTTCTCTCCCCTCTCTAATCTATCATCAACAGAGCTACAAATTGATGTTCCTAAAACAGATCTGACTCTGTCACCACTCTTCTCAGAAATTATCAGTAATTGCTGCTGAGATAAAATGCAAACCCCTCAGTCTAACATTCATAGCATTCCACAATCTGAGTCCTATCTATATTCCTATTCATTTTTTCTTATTCTTTATTTTAAATGGGCCCACAAGTTCTTACCATAAAGAACAGATCATCGTCTCTCTTTGCTCAAATGGATTCAAGAACATACAAAGCACTATTTTCTTGTTTCTGCCTTGTAGTATCTTTTTCTTCTTGTTTGTCTTTGCATCTTCTATGCATTGTTCCTACTTCTACACTCTGGGTCCAATAGAACCTCAGTCCCACTCCCACACTCTTTTCTTCTTCATACTAACCTTTCCAACTCCTTTAATATATTCTTTGTTAATAAACCATTTCAATATCTCGGTAAATCTAGATCTCAATATAATCACTTCTAATCTTGCCACTATGCTACTAACTCCAGGTTTAATTAATTCTACCTCAATCAGTCTCTTTAACTGGCTGATCAAATGAGCTGGAGAATAAGTTCCAAATTTCTGCCTGTGCCTTCTTGTATGGAAGAAAAAAATGTGAATTGTCAGATCAATTCACTTTGTATCTGATACCCTTTTTGGTTTCAATTCCCCTTGATCATTATGTCAACCTCTCCTGTATTCCGGGCTCCTTTTGTGGATTAGCTCTTTCAGTTAGATTGTAAATTATGTAAGGGCAGGGACTATCTTTCTTTTCATTCATTGTATCCTCAATACATAGCACTATGCCTGGCACATTATAAGTACTTAACAAATATTTGCCAGGGGAGGGGTGATAGGGGAGGAGGGAGACAGGAGGGGAGTGGAGCCCAAAATGGGAGAGTAAAGGTAGGATCTCACCCAACCTCTTCTCCAAACACTCCAAATTCCTTTAAATAATGATTCTAAAAAAAATTCTAGTGCATCAGAACATCCCAAAAGATGGAGTAGAACACTTTTCAGTCAAAGGTGCTTTAAAAGCTCAGGAGAAAAAGTTGACACCAGGGTGGGAATCCAGCTTGTATATCTGGTGTGGGTGACATCAGCATAGTCCCAGACCTAGTCCAGTAAAGCAGGAAGAGGTCTTGGGACCTCTGAATCAGCATCAACACAGGAGATCACTAGACTTCTCAGCTGAGAGACACTAAAGATTACTTGGAAGGGCAAGACAAAAGGGATCCCCTTAGCAACCCCTGCAAATTGGGCCGGTGCCATCCTGGCCCCAGGATCAGCAAAGCAGGACATCTGAATCAGCATCAATATTAATGATTTCCAGACTTCTCAGCCCAGAAATATCAAAGAGGACTTGGAAAGTCAGCAGAAAAGATCTGTGGCAACAGAGTGGGTATTCATGCAATCCCAATGCAAACCTCACTAGTATAGGTTCTAGAACAGCCCCAGCTCCAACATCAGCAAAACAAAATCATTTTGTTTTAGTATACTGTTAAAGGTACATTAGGAAAAAAACACTCCTAACAGTTCCAGGGCAGAAAAGATTACATTTTTTCAGGTCCCTAAAAGGATCTCTGAAAATAGCTGTACAAAATCCCTGAAGCATGGGACAGTAAGACCTCCACCATAGAAATAGAGTCCCACTTTAACAAAGTTAAAAGCCAAGCAGTAGGCTGGGAAAATGAGCAGACAAAAAAAAAAAAAAAAAACAAAAAACTCACTGACCATAGAAAGTTACTATGGTGACAAGGAAGATCAAAACACAACTCACAAGATGATAACAAAGTCAAAGCTCCTACATCCAAAGCTCCCAGAAAAATAAAAATTGATCTCAGATTACAGAAGAGGTGAAAAGAGAAAATCAAATAAAAGATATACAGGGAAAATAAGAAAAAAAATTGAGAGTAATGCAAAAGAAAATATAAAAAGCTAATAAGAGAGAGAATACCTTTAAAAGCAAAATTGGCCAAATGGGAAAAGAGGTACAAAAGTTCACTGATAAAAATAATTGCTTGAAAATTAAATTTGATCAACTGGAAGGTAATGACTTTATGACAAATCAAGATATAAAGATATAATAAACAAAACTAAAAAAAGAAAAAAGGAAAAAAATAGGTTGAAATGTGAAATATCTCATTAGAAAAACAACTGATTTGGAAAAAAAAAAAATCTAGGAGAGATCACTTAAAAAGTATTGCTCTACCTGAAAATCATAATTGAAAAATGACTTTGGATATCATCTTTCAAGATATTATCAAGGAAAACTCTTCTGATGTTTTGGGAGCAAAGGGTAAAATAGAAATTGAAAGAATTTACCGATTATCTCCTAAAAGAGATCTAATTCTGAGAAGAAGCCAGTTACAGGAAGTAGAAAACAAAGCTGTACTATACTTATAGTGGACCTCAACATTCCTTTCTCAGAATCAGACAAATCTAATCACAAAATAAACAGGAAAGAAACTAGGGACATTAATAGAATCCTAGAAAATCTATATATGATAGATCTCTGGAAAAAAAATGAATAGGGACACAAAGCAATACATCTTTTTTTTTTTTTTTTTTTCCCAGTAGTACATGGCATCTACACAAAAAACTGACCATATTAAGGCACAAAAGCCTCACAATCAAACACAGAAAGCCAGAAATAGTAAATGCTTCCTTTTCAGACAACAATGCGATAAAAATATATTTAATAAAGAAGCAGGAAAAGATGGACTAAACATCAATTGGAAATTAAATAGTCTAATAGTAAAAAACGAGTGGGTCAAACAACATATCACAGAAACAATACATAATTTCATTGAAGGCAATAACAATAATGAGACAATATACCAAAATTTATGAATTCAATCAAAGTAATTCTCAGGGGAAAGTTTATGTCTCTAAAGAGCCATATGAATAAAATAAAGAAAAAGGAGATCAATAAATTGAAAATGCAACTAAAAAAGCTAAAAACAACAAATTAAAAGCCCTCAATTAAATACCAAATTAGAAATTCTGAAACTCAAAGCACAGATTAATAAAATTGAAACTAAGAAAGCTATTAAACTAGTAAAGAAAACTAGGAGATGTTTTTTATTTAAAAAAAGACAAACAAACAGCTAAATAGATAATAAACCTTTAGATAATTTGATCAGAAATAGGAAAGAAAAACAAAACAAAACAAATCACCAGCATCAAAATGAAAAGGGTGAACATACCACCAATAAAAAAGAAATTAAAGCAATAATAAGAACCTATTTTGCCAAACTGTATGGCAACAAGTCTGACAATCTAACTGAAATGAATAAATATTTACAAAAATATAAATTGTAGAGATTAACAGAAGAGGAAATAAATTATCTAAATAGTCCCATTTTAGAAAAAGAAATTGATAAAAAGCTATTAATGAACTCCCCAAGAAAAATCTCTAGGGCTTGATTGATCCACAAGTGAATTTTGCCAAACATTTAAAAACCAATTAATTGGATTACAATGTATATTATTTAGAAAAATAGGTTAAGGAGGCATATCAAGTTCCTTCTATGATACAAATATGGCACTGATACCTTAACCAGGAAGAACTAAAACAGAGAAAGAAAATTATAGATCAATTTCCTTAATGACTATTTATGCAAAAAAATTAAAGAAAATATTAGCAAAGAGATTACAGAAATTTCTCAGCAGGAATAGACATTATAAGTAAATTGGATTTATACTAGAAATGCAGGTCTGGTTCAATATCCGGAAAACTATTGCCATAATCTATCATATCAATAACAAAACAGAAATCACATGATAATCTCAATAGATGCAGAAAAAGCATTTGACAAAATATAGCACCCATTCCTATTAAAAATACTATAGAGCATAAGGATAAAAAGAGATTTCCTTAAAATAATAAGCAATATCTATCTAAAACCAAGAGTAAACATTATTTGTAATGGATACAAGCTGAATGCATTCCCAATAAGATCAGGGATGAAACAAGGATGCCTATTATAATCACTATTATTCAACATTATATGAAAACAATTTTGGCTAATAAAAAAGAAAAAGAAATTAAACAAATTAGAATAGGCAATGAAGATATACAACTATCATACTCTGCAAATTATATGTTGATATATTTAAAGAATTCTAGAACATCATCCAAAAACCTTCTTGAAACAACACCATTAGCAAAGTTGCAGAATATCAAATAAACCCACAGAAATCAGCATTTCTATAAACTACTGACAAACCCATAAGCAAGAGATAGAAAGAGAAATTCCATTTAAAATTTCTGTAGATAAAATAAAATACTTGGGGTCTACCTGTCAGGACAAACTCAAGAAATCTATGAACATAATTACATAACCCTTCTCACACAAATAAAATCAGACAAATTTATAAGAATCTAAGCCATTCTTCAATTGATAAATCGTCAAAGAATATGAACAGACAATTTTCAGATGAAGAAATTAAAACTATTTCTAATGATATGAGAAGATGCACTAAATTACTATTAATCAGAGAAATGCAAATTAAGACAACTTTGAAATACCATTAAGCACCTCTCAGATTGGCTAAGATGACAAGAAAAGACAAGGATGAATATTGGAGGGAATGTGGAAAAACCTGGACACTAAAGCATCATTGATAGAGTTGTGAATGGATCCAGCCATTCTGGAGAGCAATTTGGAACTATGCTCAAAAATTTATCAAACTGTGAATACCTTTTGATCCTTCAGTGTTTCTACTGGGCCTATATCCCAAAAAGATTTTGAAGGAAATGGACCTACATGCACAAAAATGTTTGTGGCAGCCCTTTTCATGTGACAAGAAATTGGAAACTGAGTGGATGCCCATCAGTTGGAGAATGACTGAATAAGTTATAGTATATGAATGTTATATAATATTATTGTTCTGTAAGAAACAACCAGCATAAATTTATTAATAGCTTGTTAAATTTATTTTACCAAAATGGGACTATTTAGGTAACTTATTTTATCTTCTATTAATCTAGGCAATCTATAATTTTGTAAGTATCCATCTATTTCACTTGGAATATCAGATTTATTGACATACAGTTGGGCAAAATGCCACTTAATTATTCCTTTAATACCCTCTTCCCTTGTGGAAAGTTCATTCTTTTCATTTTTGACACTAACAATTCAATATTATTCTTTCCTTTTTCTTATCAAATTAACTAAAGGTTTACCTATTTTGTTAGTTTTTTTTTTTTTTTTTTCATAAAACAAGTTCTCTCTTTTTTTTATTAGTTCAATAGTTTTTTTTTTTTAACTTTCAATTTTATTAATTTCCTCTTTTATTTTCAGAATTTCAAATTTGGTATTTAATTGTAGGGTTTTAATTTGTTCTTTTTCTACCTGTTTTAATTGCATGCCCAATTCATTGATCTTTTCTTTCTCTATGCAAGTAAGCATTTTGCGATATAAAACTTCCTCAAAGAACTGCTTTGGTTGCATTCCATAAATTTAGTCTGTTGTCTCATTATGGTCATTCTCTTGGATGAAATTATGATTTTTTATTCACCTACTCATTCCCAAGGATTAGATTATTTAGTTTCGAAATAATTTTGGTCTATTTTTCCCTGGCCTTTTGTTCCATGTGATTTTTATTGCATCATGACCTGAAATTGCATTTACTATTTCTGTTTTCTGCAGATTTTCATGCCCTAATACATGTTCAGTTTTTGTATAGGTTCCATGTACTATCACGGAAAAAAAATATATTATTTTCTGCCTCCATTCAATTTTCTCCAAAGGTCTATCATACTTAACATTTCTAGAATTTGATGTACCTTCTTAACTTCTAATTTATTTTGTGGTTTGATTTATCTAGTTCTAATATAGCCAGGTTGTGATCCCCCATTAGCATATTTTTACTGTTTATTTCTTCTTAAAGCTCTCTTAAATTCTCCTCTAGGAATGTGGATGCTATACCACTTGGTGCATATATGTTTAGTATTGATATTACTTCATTATGCATAGTATAATGCAAGTAGTTTCCTTTCTTATCTCATTTAATAAGATCAATTTTTGCTTTTACTTGATCTGAGGTTAGGACTGTTACCCCTGCATTTTTATTTTTACTTCAACTGAAATAAAATAGATTCTGCTACAGCCTTTTGCCTTTACTATGAATGTATCACTCTGCTTTAAAAGTGTTTCTTGTAAACAACATATTTTAGGATTCTGGCTTTTAATCCAGTCTGCTATCCACTTCCATTTTATTGGAGAGTTCATCCCCTTCACATTCACAATTAAAATTAGTAACTCTGCATTTCCTACCATCTTGTTTTCCCCAAGTTATATTTTTCTCCTTCCTTTCCCCTTTTCCCTCTTCCCTAGTATTTTGCTTCTGATTACCCACCCTTTTTACAGACCTTTCCACTTTCTTATACTTTTCCCCTTCTATTTCTGTTCTCCCTTCTATTAACCCCCCTTCTTTCCTTTCCCCTTTCCCCTCCTACTTCCCTATAGGGTGATATAAGTTCTCTTTGAATTAAATCTGATGAGAGTAAGATTCACACAATGTTTGTTCCCCTTCTTTCTTTCCTTCAATTGTAATATGTCTTTTTTATTTCTTCATATGATTTAATTTACCCTGTTTTAACTACATTTTCCTTATCTTCCAGTAAAATCCCCTTTCCTCTTGTAAGTTTCTTTTTTATATCATCACAATAAAATCAATTTGTCCCTGGACACTCAAAGTATACCCATAATAGATGTAGATCTCAAGAGTTAAACATATTATCTTGCTCTATAAGGATGTAAACTTTTTAACTTTAAAAAAGAACGTTGTTTTTCTTTTTTTTCTTTTTACTTTTTCATGCTTCTCTTGAGTTTTGATTTGAAGACCAAATTTTCTGTTCAGCTCTGGTATTTTTATCAGAAATAAATTAAACTCATCTGTTTCATTGAATGTCTATCTTTTTCCCTGCAAGACAATACTCAATTTTGCTAGATAGTTGATTCTTGGTTTCAATCCAAGTTCCTTTGCCTTTCATAATATCAGATTCGAGGTTCTTCAATCCTTTAACCTCTTGGTTCTGGGTAATCTTGATTGTGGCTCCTCAATATTTGAACTGTTTCTGGTTGCTTGCAATATTGCCTCCTTGATGTGATAAATCTGAAATTTAGCTATGATGTTTCTCAGAGTTTTCATTTTGGGATCTCTTCCAGGAGGTGAATTTGTTCAATGCCTATTTTACTTTCTGCTTCTAGGATATCAGGGCACTTTGTTTTATGATTTACTGAAAGATGATGTTTATGGTCTTTTTTTTTTTCATTTTGATTTTCAGGAAGTCCAATAATTCTTAAAATGTCTCTCCTGCATCTATTTTCCAGGTCAGTTGTTTTTCTAATGAGGTATTTTACAGTTGATTTTATTTTTCTTTATTTTTTTTAGTTTTGATTGTTGATGTCTTATTGAGTTATATACTTCCATCTGTTCAATTTTAATTTTTAGTGAATTATTTTCTTCATTTAGCTTTTATATCTTCTTTTACATTTGGCCAATTGAATTTTTAAATGAGGTGTTTTGTTTATTAGATTTTTTTTTCCATTTCACAAATTCTGTTTTTCAATGAATTGGTTTCTTTTTCAAATCTATTTTGTAAAGAGTTACATGCTTTTTTCCATTTCATTAAATCTATTTTAAGGAGTTTTCTTCAGATAATATTTGTGTTATCTTTTCAAACTCTCTTGCAAATTTCTCATTTCCTTTCCTTATAGAGGGTCACATATAGTGGGGAACCCTAGGTTTATTCCAGTAAAAGAAACTCTGCTGACATGTCTGATTTGGCTCTCCTTCTCCCCTAGGGGTATCTTGGCCTTCCTAGAAGGCAGGGGACATGACAACCTGTGTTGTAATTAAAATAGAGTTATACTAAAAGTGGCAAGTTGTTTATATGTTTATATGGTCCCACATTTACAGTATCCTATAATTAGCACATTCACAGTGAGCTATAGTTACATAAGTTTATTAGGGTATATAAGGCTGAGAAAATTTTGAATAAATGGACTCCTATTTGACCATCTGTGTGAGTTCTTTTCTTTCACTCCTCACCCATGATCAAAATTAAGACTAGTACTAAAATCTTTTACTGAGCAGGTCCAGACATTTCCACATTTTTCTTCTAACTCTTTTAAGATACTTTTTGAATTCTTCCAAGAGAATCTTGTGGGAGGGGGACAAACATATCACTCTTTAGGGCTTCATCTGGAGGTGATCAGCCTTTAAGATCATCAGGGATTGAGATCTTTTCTCTGTCTCCATAAAAGCTATCTATGATTAAATTTCTTTTTGTCTTTTTGCTCATTTTTTATAGATAGAAGTCTGCTCTTAGGGCACAAGGGAAATAGTCTTAAACTTCCTGTACAGGCAAGCAGCTTTACAATGTCCTGGGCCAGTGCTGCTGACTTCCTTTCTGTGCTGGGTAGACGTGACCAAGGCCCACCTTATTCTTGGGCTCAGAGACTCACTATTTTCCTTTTCTATTTCTGTTAGATATTTGACAGATAATCTGCTGATCCACTGTTTTGTTACCAGAACAGAGTAGCCAGCACTATTATATTTTGGCTAAGAGATTTCCAGTAGCTTTCTTAGTTGTGGTTGCCACACCACCCTGAGTCCCTGTGCTGCACCTGCAATCAGTTGTCTCTCCCATGTCTGACTCAAACAGATCTTTTCTGAAGTTTTTCCAAAATATCTTCTGCTGGAAATTTGTTATACTCCAAATATTTGTGGATTCTGCCACTCCATAAGCAGTTCAGAGACTTGATCTGGTGTTGATCTGAGGGATGCCAGGAAAAACTCAAATAAAAACCTGTCTTCTCTCTACCATCTTGTCTCCTCCATCCCCATAGTCAGTATTTCTGATAAAGGTTTCATTTCTAAAATATATAAAGAAATGTATCAAATTTGACATATTCATATATATATACATATATATATATATATATATATATATATATATATATATAAATGATCAAAAGAAATGATAACAGATAATTTTCAGATGAGGAAATTAAAGCCATCTATAATCATATGAAAAAAGACTCTTAATACTGATTAGAGAAATGTAAATTAAAGCATCTCTGAGATACCACCTCATACCTCTGAGAGCTAAGATGACAGAAAACGATAATGATAAATGTTGGAGAGGATGTGGGAAAACCAGAACACTAAGGCATTGTTGGTGCAGATGTGAAATTCTCCAACCATTCTTGAGAGCAATTTGGAACTATTCCCAAAGAACTATAAAACTGTGCATGGCCTCTAACTTAGCAGTTTCATTACTGGGCCCGTATCCCAAGAAAATCATAAACAAAGGAAATGGAGCCACATGTGCAAAAATATTTGTAGCAGTTCTTTTTGTGGTAGCAGTAAACAAATAAATAAATTAAATAATTGGCTGGACAAATAGTAGTATATGAAAATAATAGAATATTGTAATAGAATTAAAAAAATGATGAACAAATTGATTATAGAAAGACCTTGAAACATTTACATCAATTAATTCTGAGTAAAATAAGGAGCAGGAAGAAATACTGTACACAATAATAGCAAGAACGTGCAATGATCAATTATGAAAGACTTGATTTTTCTCAGTTGTTCAGTTATCCAAAGAAGTTCCATTAGATTTTGGCTAGAAAAATGCTATCTGGAGACTAAATGTAAATCAACACATGTTTTGTTCACTTCTTTTTTCTGGGTATTTTTTTCCCTATCCCATATTTTTGTTTTTGTTTTTGTTTTCCCTTTTCCTCTGATTTTTATCTCTGAACATGATCCATAAAGCAATATATACTGAAAATAAATAAATTTACTAGAAATAAATAAATAAAATAAGAGTAATATTCTAATTGATAAACTATCGAAGATATGATTTATATGCAAAGGGCTATAATTTGTACACATCCTTTGACACAACAATACCACTATTAGGCATGAATACCAAAAGAGATTAAAAAAAAAAAAAAAAAAAGAAAAGAAAAGAAAGAAAGAAAAGGACCTATATATACGAAAATACTTGTAGCAACTCTCTTCTCAGGGTAAAAATATTGGAAATTTAGGGGCTGTCATTTAGGAATGATTAGATAAATTGTGTTATATGGTTTTCATAGAATATTATTGCTTTATAGGAAATGATGAACAGGACAAAAACCTGGAACACCCTTCATGAACTCAAAGAAAATATATACAAAGTAATAGAGATCCCCTGGGATGTCCAGCAGAATTGATTTTGCTATTCTCAGCAGTACAATGATACATGACTGCAATGAAGGACTTACAAGCCATACCCAAAAAAACAGATTATATCTGAATACAGATTGAAGCATGTTCTCTCTCTCTTTTTGTCTCTGTGTTTCTCTTTCTTTCTGACTTTCTCTCTTAATTTGTTGAGATTTGTTTTTCGGGTGGTAGATTGATGTTTTCTTTCACAACATGACTTTTATGGAAATGTGTTGTGCAACTTCAGAATGGTTTTTTAATGGGCACTGGGGATGAGGTTAAGGGGAACAATTTGAAATTCAAAAATTTTAAACACAAATGCAAAAAAAAAAAAAAAAGCTTTTAAATATAACTCCGGAAAATATTAAAGAAATATCTTTTTTTTTTTTTTTAATGTTTACTGGAGTGGATATTGCATTGAATTCTTCTGGATCCATTCCAATTTATCAATGGCCTTCCTAAACTGTGGTAAATAAAACTGAATAGAGTAATTCAAGTTTGGTATGACTAGGCTAGAATGTAGTTATGTAAGTTTCTCCTTCTCTCTTCAACTTTTCTTCTAAGCCTAAAAACATTATCATTTTCTCACAATGGAAAAGACTAAAATGCTTCAAATTACTGTCCTATTTCTTTTATCATCAAATTTACTGAATGAATAATTCACTCTTACTGTCTCTTATTTCCTCATTCCTTTCCATTCAATATTTAAATTCTTTTACTCTCATTTCTTTCCCCCACCACTCAACTGTTGAAACATTTCTCTCAAAGATCATAAATGACCTTTCAGCAGCCAAATATTTTGACTATTTCTAATTCTTGTTCTGGGCCATTCTTTTTTGGGGTATCATTTAATGTTTGACAGAAGTATGGGATTTTCAGAGAGGAAAAGCATCTTTAATGTGAGTGTTTCCAAGCCTTTTTTAGGACTGCTTATCTACCTTTGCTACTTATCTTTCATCCAATTCTCACCATGGCTCCAGAGCTGCGGCATGCACAATGGTGCCACCCTAGTAAAACTGATTTGAAAGGGTAACCAACAGGACTCAAAAAAACTCTTAGTGAGTTGGGGGAATGTCTACCCAGAATATGTGAATAAGTGTATGAGAATTATCTGTTCAGACAAACAGGCAGATAAAGCAGATGCTCTGCAGCTTTTAGAATTTGGTCAGACATCAAAGATGGCAAGGTCATTCACTGCATCCCAAATCGTCAAAAGTCATTTTGACTTTTGTCTTGCCAATGTATTTCAATGACTCTGGAAAAGTGAAGCTCCGATCTTTGTGCAATTCTGCTCTGATTAAATCCAATTAGTGCATGGGTCTGTGCTGTCATTAGCTCTCTTCAAAATAAAGGATTAACAAAAACAACATTTTATTCTGTCAATTATTCATATTTTAAAAGATTTAACACAAATGGTCCTACCAATGACCTTCTAGCTGTGCTTTCTTTACCTCATTTAATTGTCTTCATTTTCCTTTACAATATTATTGATCCCCATGGTTTCTATAATTTATTCTATTTTCTTCCCTCTTAACACTAAATCATTTGATCATGTCATCTACTCTCATGTTACTTTATCTGTAGGGTGAGTTTCCTTTCTTGGTTCTAGTCTACCTTTCCAACTACTGTAGGAAATTCCTACATGCATATTCTTACTTCAGATTTCGCATGCCTCAAACAGAAATGACCATTAGTCATTCACAGCCTTTCTCTTCTAATAATAACTTTCTTTCTTTTAATGGTACCACCATTCTTCTCACTTATTGAGGTTGGTTCAAATTTGAAATACAAAATCATAGATCTTCAACTATAATGAACTTGGCTCTTTTCAACAATGAGATTTTTCAGGCCAGTTCCAAAAGACTTGTGATGGAGAGAGCTTTCTGAATCCAGAGAGAGGGCTGTGGGGATTAAAAGTGGATAACAAAATAGTATTTTTACCTCTTTTTGTTGTTGTTTGCTTGGCTGTTTTTTGCTTTGTCATTTTTTTCCTTTTTGTTCTGATTTTTCTTGTGCAGCAAGATAAATGTTGAAATATGTTTAGGTATACATGTGTTTAACCTATGTTGGATTGTTTGCAATCTGGGGGAGAGGAAAGATAAGACGAGAGGGAAAAAAATTTGGAATAGAAGGTTTTTCAGGGATGAATGTTGAATGTTGAAAACTATCTTTGTATGTATTTTGGAAAATAAAAAGCTATTATAAAAAAAAATCATAGCTCTTGGAGCTAAAGATTATTTGATCAACTTTTGTACCTAAAGAGAGATATTGTAATCTAGATATTTTAAATAAATAAGTTAACTGAGATCTAAAGGGAACACAGGATCATTTTACAAATAGACAGCTGAATGGAAACTTGAAATGATTTCTTTTTCCTCATGACATTCTAGGCAATGGCAGCCACTGTTGCTATCCAAATATTTTATGATTGACATCAAGAATTTCATAGGCTCCTCCTTAAGTCTTTTTCTAACTACATTTTTACTATTCTTGCAATTCTCCTTGGATTTCGCCTAGATGAATGTTATCATACTCAAATGGGAATGAGGACATTAAAATATGCATGAGGATCCCTAAACCACATATTTTACCTCTCTGGTCTATACTACATAGTATTCACAAAACATAACCTGAATGTTCCCATTCATATATCATTGCTCAGGTTTTGCCTGAATGTTCTTATTCTTTATTTTTACTAAGTAAAACCCCATTTATCTTTCAATGTAGAGCTCAACTGTATCCTTCATGATGCCTTCCACTGTGATTTCAAGTAGAAGTGATTCTCCCATTTATTATGTTCCTAAAAGAGGTAGCTTATTTTATTCTCGTGGTATTCCTTATATACTATCTTTCTTATAAATTCAGTATTTCAGAATTTGTGAACAAACATATATCAAGGTCCTACTATGTGTAAAGTATTCTTTAAGTGTTAGTACTAGGTAAAAATGATTTAAGAAAAAAAACTTATTTCAAGGTTCTTATATAAAAGGCAAGATAAGACACTTACTTTAATACTTCTAGAGATCTATGACCTAGTCAATCTGAATACTTCTTCCAATGGTTCAGACTGTAATCTAGCTAGTTCTTCTCATCTTGTGTTAACTCTTTTATATACTTAACTTAAATTCTGAATGCTTACTCAACATTCTGGGACTATTCATTTTATATCTTGATATCAGCATTTGGGTAACAGTGTAGCAATTGGATTTTTTAATTTGTCAAGTCTCCCTCTTTCTACATGATCACCCTAACTACTTTTCTGGCTCTACAATTCTAATATTAAACATTAGTTGCTGAGTGAAACGAGCAGAACCAGAAGATCATTATACACTTCAACAATGATACTGTATGAGGATGTATGCTGATGGAAGTGGATTTCTTCAACATAGAGAAGAGCTAATCCAATTCCAATTGATTAATGATGGACAGAACCAGCTACATCCAGAAAAGGAACACTGTTATTTTTACCTTCTGAATCCAATTCTTCCTGTGCAACAAAACATTCGGTTCTACACACATATATTGTATCTAGAATATACTGAAATATATTTAACATATATAAGACTGCTTGCCACTTGGGGGAGGGGGTTGGGGGAGGAAGGGAAAAAATCTGAATAGAAGTAAGTGCAAGGGATAATGTTGTAAAAAATTATCCATGCATATGTACTGTCAAAAAAATGTTATAATTATAAAATAAAATAAAAATTAAAAAAAAAAAAAAAAACATTAGTTATATCCTGTTAGGTTCCTTACTAGGTGGTAAGTTGGTACTTAACAATTCTCTACCTCAGAATTCACACCTTTAGTTCACATCTTTAAAAGGAGTTCACACCTTTAAGGAGTTAGCTCATTGGCCCCTTAAGGAGTTCCCACAAGCCCTGGCAGTACCAACAAGCCCATTCTCTGGGAGGATTTAAGGAGCCAGGATTCAGGAAGAAGAGGATTCAAGACTCTATTGTAGTGCTGACTGGGGACACTTGTACAAGAGCAGATTCACAAGAACTAAAGGAAAAGCCTCCTCATGAAGATTCACAACTAGGATTGACTTCTGGGAAACCCATAATCCCACACTCTTGGAGGCAGAGTCTGATTCATTCCCACATCTACCTTCGTTATGGCTGGAGGCTCCAGATGCCTCCCAAGAAACCTGCTCCCAGAGAAAAGGATTTACAGAAAAGAAACCTCCTCCCAGAGAAGGATTATAATTTAGAGACTACAGAACATTACATTTTGGCACCCAAGTTGGGGCCAGGACTTTTGCTTATACTAACTCTGGCTGATTCTGAGCCCTTTAGGGACCTAGCCCGGACTTTACAATATCCCATTATGAATATATCTATTTTTTGCATTTTTCATAACTCTGCCCATTGAAGTTCTCAGTACTCTATAATTGCTAAGCAATATAAAAAAAAAAGCAAAACTGCTATATCATTGATATTAACATTGATTTTATTTCAGGAAGAAACTTAAAGTTATTGAAAGAATTTGCCATTTTCCCCAAAAAACATCCAAGGCATTCACATTTCTATTCAGTTCATGGTTTCAATCAATGTCTATCTAGAATAAGTGTCCAATAGTTTTAAAATACCAAACAAGTGTGCTAAGTTGATCCATCAAAATGACTATGACAATCTGGATACTAGGCGATCTTTCTTTCATTGGTTTACTCCTGAGGCAGTACTTAGGGTGAATTTTTAAAAGTGCATTTAGATTTCACTTTTAGATGATTCTATAATGTCCCAAGACATGATACACTTATTTCAACATTATCAAACAGAAAAATCTAGATTCTACACAAGGTATCTTCTATAACAGTGGGAGAAAGGGAATGTGGATGGGAATATATCTATTATATGCCAAAAAATTGTGATAAGTACTTTGGCAAATACTGTTTCATTTGATCTTCCAACAACCCTCCAAAGCAGGTACTGTTATCATCCCTATTTTACATTTCAGGAAACTAAGGCGAATAGTATTTAAATAAATTGCCCAGAGTCATACAGCTGAGAATTGTCTGAAACTGAATTTGAACTCAGATCTTCCTGACTTGAGGCCCAGCATTCTGTCCACTGAATAGTTTAGCTATAGTGGTAGGTGATATTACTGTTTAGGAGCACATATTTCCCTCTTTTAAATTGTTCTAATCATGACAAAATCATAAACAAAATCATTTCTATTATATATAGGAAGAATTTTTTTGTGATATACTTGAGACTAGGTTTCAATTTAGTATGTATGAAACACACATGACTATGACATGTGTGCACAACTGTAAATGCAAGAAATTATGTTACAAATTCAAATGACAAATACAGAAAAAAAAAAATACTTTGAGAAATTTGAGGTAGCAGAGATCATTTTTTACTGGTTAAAGGGAGATCCTTCATAAATCAAGTGATATCCAAGGTGAGTCCAGAAGACTGAAAAAACATGGATGAGTAAAAGTTTAGGGAGTTTTGAAGGGAAACCCCTTGGAGGAAAACAGAAGAGCAAATAAGTGTAAAAACAGAAGAGTAAGAAGGTAAAGAAGACAAGCTTCCTAATAAGACTCCTTTTCAAAGACATAGAAATTGTCAGCTTGAGTTCTGATTGGAAAATCCAAGGGAAAAAACAAACAAACAAACAAACAAACAAATGATTCATATATGTAGCACAGTTTAACATGGTAGTAAACATTAGGGATTAGGGTTGATTCTGAGAAGGAAGGTTTGAGGTCCCCAACTAGAATAGTTTTGCTGTCTATTTCTTCCATAACTGGTTTAAAATCTTCTCTAGGAATTTGACTGCTCTACCATACATATTTAGTATCATTTTTACTTCATTATTTACCATACTCTTTATCAAGATGTCCTTTCTCTCCTTATCTCTTTTAATAAAATCTATTTTTATTTTTGCTTTATCTGAGATCAAAATTGCTACTCCTGTTTTTATTTTTTTACTTCACCTGAGGTACGATAAATTCTATTCCAACCTCTTACCTTTACTGTGTATGTGTCTCTCTGTGGCAAATGTGTTTCTTGTAAGCAACATATTTTAGGATTCTGATTTTTAATCCACTCTGCTATTGCTTATGTTTTATGGGAGAGTTCATCCCATTCTTATTAACAGCTATAATTATCAGCTTTATTTTCCCTCCGTCCTATTTTCTCCCCTATATATACTTTTATTTTCTCTTTCCACCCTATCCTCGTTATTTTTTTAACCCACACAACCTGTGTCCTAACACTCCTCCCTCCTTTACATATCTTTTCACTTAGTGCTTCTGTCCTTCCTTCTATCCATTCTCTCCATTTTATTTTCCTCTTCTTTCTACTTCTTTGTAGAATTAAATAAATTTCTGTACCCAAATGAGTGATTAAAATGTTCCCTCTTAAAGCCAAACTATAGATGTCAAGCTTCAGACATGCCTCTCTTCATTCTTTCCCTCAATTGTTATAAATCTTTTACATTTTTTCTTTCTTTTTTTCCCCAGTATTAACCTTTTCCAACCCCTTAATGTTTGTTTTTCTTTGCTATCATCATATCAGAGTCCATTCATAACCACACCCTCAGTTCATATGATTCCCTCTCTGTTTACCTTTTTAATGATTCCCTTTTGTCCTGTTTGTTGATTAAATTTTCTAATTTAATTCTAGTTTTGTTTTTTTTTTTAATAGAAATAATTAAAAGTCTCTTAATTCATTGAAACTCTATCTCCTCCCCTAAAAGAATTAATTCTTGGTTGCAATCCCAGGTTTTTTTGCTCTCCTGGAATGTGGTATTCTAGGCCCTCCACTACTTTATTGTAGAAGCTGCCAGATCTTGTGTAATCGTTACTATTGCTCCTTGAATTGTTTTTGCCTGGTAGCTTGAAGCATTTTTTCCTTAAGATTTTAGTTCTGGAGTTTAACTACATCTTCTTTGAATTTTTTTTTTTTTTTTTTTTTTTTTTTTGTAGGATCTCTTTCCAGAGGTAATGGATGGATTTTTTCTTTTTTTTTTTTCCTTTTTATTTTTTATTCATTTTTCCAAATTATCCCTTCCCTCCCTCCACTCCCTCCCCCCGATGACAGGTAATCCCATACATTTTACATGTGTTACAATATAACCTAGATACAATATATGTGTGTAAATACCTTTTTCTTGTTGCACATTAAGTATTAGCTTCCGAAGGTATAAGTAACCTGGGTAGATAGACAGTAGTGCTAACAATTTACATTCACTTCCCAGTGTTCCTTCTCTGGGTGTAGTTATTTCTGTCCATCATTGATCAACTGGAAGTGAGTTGGATCTTCTTTTTGTTGAAGATATCCAGTTCCATCAGAATACCTCTTAATACAGCACTGAAGTGTACAGAGATCTTCTGGTTCTGTTCTTTTCACTCAGCATCAGTTGATGTAAGTCTCTCCAACCTCTCTGTATTCCTCCTGCTGGTCATTTCTTACAGAGCAATAATATTCCATAACCTTCATATACCATAATTTACCCAACCATTCTCCAATTGATGGGCATCCATTCAACTTCCAGTTTCTAGCTACAACAAAAACAGCTGCCACAAACATTTTGGCACATACAGGTCCCTTTCCACTCTTTAGTATTTCTTTGGGATAAAATCCCAATAGTAGTACGGCTGGGTCAAAGGGTATGCACAGTTTGATAACTTTTTGGGCATAGTTCCAAATTGCTCTCCAGAATGGCTGGATTCTTTCACAACTCCACCAACAATGTATCAGTGTCCCAGTTTTCCCACATCCCCTCCAACATGCATCATTATTTGTTCCTGTCATCTTAGCCAATCTGACAGGTGTGTAGTGGTAATCTCAGAGTTGTCTTTATTTGCATTTCTCTGATCAGTAGTGATTTGGAACACTCTTTCATATGAGTGGAAATAGTTTCAATTTCATCATCTGAGAATTGGCTGTTCATATCTCTTGACCACTTATCAATTGGAGAATGGTTTGATTTCCTATAAATTAGGGTCAGTTCTCTATATATTTTGGAAATGAGACCTTTGTCAGAACCTTTACTTTTAAAAATATTTTCCCAATTTGTTACTTCCCTTCTAATCTTGTTTGCATTAGTTTTGTTTGTACAGAAACTTTTTAGTTTGATGTAATCAAAATCTTCTATTTTGTGATCAATAATGATCTCTAGTTCTCCTCTGGTCATAAAATCCTTCCTCCTCCACAGGTCTGAGAGGTAGACTATTTTCTGTTTCTCTAATCTATTTATTATCTCATTCTTTATGCCTAAATCATGGACCCATTTTGATCTTATCTTGGTATATGGTGTAAAGTGTGGATCCATATCTAATTTCTGCCATACTAATTTCCAGTTTTCCCAACAGTTTTTTCCGAATAATGAATTTTTGTCCCTAATGTTGGTATCTTTGGGTTTGTCAAAGATTAGATTGCTATAGATTATAGATTGAAAAAATAGGGAATGAAGGAGTCCTTCCAAACTCCTTTTATGACACAGACATGGTACTGATACCTAAACCAGGTCAATCGAAAACTGAGAAAGAAAATTATAGACCAATTTCCTTAATGAATATTGATGCTAAAATCTTAAATAAGATATTAGCAAAAAGACTTCAGAAAATCATTCCCAGGATAATACACTATGATCAAGTAGGATTCATACCAGGAATGCAGGGCTGGTTTAATATTAGGAAAGCTATTAGTATAATTGACCATATTAATAATCAAATTAATAAAAACCATATGCTCATCTCAATAGATGCAGAAAAAGCATTTGACAAAATCCAACATCCATTCCTACTAAAAACTCTTGAGAGTATAGGAATAAATGGATTATTCCTTAGAATAATCAGGAGCATATATTTAAGACCTTCAGTAAGCATAATATGCAATAGAAATAAACTGCAACCTTTCCCAGTAAGATCAGGAGTGAAACAAGGTTGCCCACTATCACCATTACTGTTCAATATAGTACTAGAAACGCTAGCCTCGGCAATAAGAGCCGAGAAAGAGATTCAAGGAATTAGAGTAGGAAATGAGGAAATCAAACTATCACTCTTTGCAGATGACATGATGGTATACTTAAAGAACCCAAAAGACTCTGCTAAAAAGCTATTAGAAATAATTCAGAATTTTAGCAAAGTGGCAGGATACAAAATAAATCCACATAAATCCTCAGCATTCTTATATATCACCAACAAAATGCAACAGCAAGAGATACAAAGAGAAATTCCATTCCAAACAAATGTTGAAAGTATAAAGTATTGGGAATCCATCTACCAAAGAATAGTCAGGAATTATATGAGAAAAATTACAAAACACTTGCCACAAAAATAAAGTCAGATTTAAATAATTGGAAAGACATTCAGTGCTCTTGGATAGGCCGAGCAAATATAATAAAGATGACAATACTCACCAAACTAATCTATTTATTTAGTGCTATACCAATCAGACTGCCAAGAAACTATTTTAATGACCTATAAAAAATAACAACAAAATTCATATGGAAGAATAAAAGGTTGAAAATTGCAAGGGAACTAATGAAAAAAAAGTCAGAGGAAGGTGGTCTAAGTATACCTGATCTAAAGCTATATTATATAGCAGCAGTCACCAAAACCATTTGGTACTGGCTAAGAAATAGAACGGTAGATCAGTGGAACAGATTAGATACAAAGGACAAAAAAGGGTACATCTATAGCAATCTAATCTTTGACAAACCCAAAGATACCAACATTAGGGACGAAAAGTCATTATTCGGAAAAGACTGTTGGGAAAACTGGAAATTAGTATGGCAGAAATTAGATATGGATCCACACTTTACACCATATACCAAGATAAGATCAAAATGGGTCCATGATTTAGGCATAAAGAATGAGATAATAAATAGATTAGAGAAACAGAAAATAGTCTACCTCTCAGACCTGTGGAGGAGGAAGGATTTTATGACCAGAGGAGAACTAGAGATCATTATTGATCACAAAATAGAAGATTTTGATTACATCAAACTAAAAAGTTTCTGTACAAACAAAACTAATGCAAACAAGATTAGAAGGGAAGTAACAAATTGGGAAAATATTTTTAAAAGTAAAGGTTCTGACAAAGGTCTCATTTCCAAAATATATAGAGAACTGACCCTAATTTATAGGAAATCAAACCATTCTCCAATTGATAAGTGGTCAAGAGATATGAACAGCCAATTCTCAGATGATGAAATTGAAACTATTTCCACTCATATGAAAGAGTGTTCCAAATCACTACTGATCAGAGAAATGCAAATAAAGACAACTCTGAGATTACCACTACACACCTGTCAGATTGGCTAAGATGACAGGAACAAATAATGATGCATGTTGGAGGGGATGTGGGAAAACTGGGACACTGATACATTGTTGGTGGAGTTGTGAAAGAATCCAGCCATTCTGGAGAGCAATTTGGAACTATGCCCAAAAAGTTATCAAACTGTGCATACCCTTTGACCCAGCCGTACTACTATTGGGATTTTATCCCAAAGAAATACTAAAGAGTGGAAAGGGACCTGTATGTGCCAAAATGTTTGTGGCAGCTGTTTTTGTTGTAGCTAGAAACTGGAAGTTGAATGGATGCCCATCAATTGGAGAATGGTTGGGTAAATTATGGTATATGAAGGTTATGGAATATTATTGCTCTGTAAGAAATGACCAGCAGGAGGAATACAGAGAGGTTGGAGAGACTTACATCAACTGATGCTGAGTGAAAAGAACAGAACCAGAAGATCTCTGTACACTTCAGTGCTGTATTAAGAGGTATTCTGATGGAACTGGATATCTTCAACAAAAAGAAGATCCAACTCACTTCCAGTTGATCAATGATGGACAGAAATAACTACACCCAGAGAAGGAACACTGGGAAGTGAATGTAAATTGTTAGCACTACTGTCTATCTACCCAGGTTACTTATACCTTCGGAAGCTAATAATTAATGTGCAACAAGAAAAAGGTATTTACACACATATATTATATCTAGGTTATATTGTAACACATGTAAAATGTATGGGATTTCCTGTCATCGGGGGGAGGGAGTGGAGGGAGGGAGGGGATAATTTGGAAAAATGAATAAAAAATAAAAATAAAAAAAGATTAAAAAAAAAAAGACATGAACAGTTTTCAGATGAAGAAATACATATAATCATGTAAAATTTATCTAAATCACTATTGATTAGAGAAAAACACTCTATCTATATAAGTACGATCTATAAAATCAGCTGATATGACAGAAAAAATACTGACAAATATTTTATAAAATGTGTAAAAATTGCGACAAATATAAAGTTTGATTTTCATGATGTAAAATGTTGCTCCCCTCCAGAGAAAGAATTAACAATGATTAAATGCATATCATACTTTTTTTTTTAACTTTTTTTATTTGTTTCTTTTATCATATGACTAATATGGAAATATATTTTGCATGACTAAACATATAGTTGCTTGTGTTCCTGAGGAGGTTCAGGTGAGGGAGAGAGGAAAACAATTTGGAACTAATTTTTTTAAATGAATATTTTAAAATTTTCATGTAATTAGAAAAAATATATTTTTTAAATCTTCAAAACAGGGAGAATTTCTGGATAATGTGCTTGAGCGCATCCTTCAAATCTGAGTACAACAGATGAGCAAAATGACAGAGGTAAATTTCCAACCACATGTATCTATAGATTTTTATGACTCCAAGATCATTATTACATACCAAAAAAGATGTATTTTGTTTTAAAAAGTACCCATTAGCAGATGCTATAAAAGAGGGGACCTATGAGAGTATTCCCTTTTCTCACATTATCCATTATGATAAACCATACTTTGACCCAAAATCATTTCTTTCCCCTTCAAAAATTCAATGTCTCTTCAAAAGACCCTTCTTATGATTAAATTTCTCAAACTGTTACTGCATTAACTTCAGTTCTCTATCTTTTTTTTGCCAAATTACTATCATCAAACCATTAAAAATGGATTAAATATGCTCAGAAAAGCCTGCTGTGAATGAGGAAGAACTCAAGGCTAAAAACCTTTGGAAATCTTCAATTAAATCAGGGGTTCCTAAACCTGGAACCCATGTAATTTTTTTTTTTTTACAGAGACACACAAAGACAGACAACACATATAAAATAATTGATTTTCTTTATAATTCTATATATTTGATCTTAATGTGCACTTAAAATGAGGTGGGGAGTATAGGATTCCTCAACAGATTACAAAAGGGATACATGACACACAAAATGGTTAAGAAACCCTCAGCTTGAATGGAACTGATTTGATGAAGTATTTCTCAGTATTGCGTCACATTATCCCTGTTCCCAGAGCTGGGACTCTGAGGGGGTCAAATGATTTCTGGAGGGATGAACTTTGAATCCTAACAGGAAGTGAGTGACCGGTGGGAAGCAGAAAACATTGGTAACCTTTGGTCAAAAAATGATTACGTCCTTTTAGTATATCCAAAGAGAAGGTTCAGGTCTTTTGCTTTTAAGTCCTGGACAAGGAAGAAGCTGTCCAGGTTCCAGGACCACATGCAAAGTTGAGATGGCTCCTAGGTATGTCTGGGCTTTTGCCTACAAGGATTAAAGAAATGTTTTTTCTTTATACCTGAAGATGCCTCTGATTGGTTAATTTGGGAAAGGGGGGGGGTCTTACACCTAGCCCACATAAGCTAGAGGAAAGGGAGGGGATGAAATACTGAGTAAAAGGAAGATAATGGCAGACAGTGAAGAAGAAAAAAAAAAAAAAGGAAGAAAACTTATTGAGAAAAATGAGCTTTAAAAATTAGGTTATGTCCTTCAAGTTGGTAGGTTCATATGGCACAATTGCATATGTTGGACATTTAATATTTCTTCATATATTTAGCTTGAGTTGCAACTTCTCACATTTAATGAAGTGAAACTCTCTCATCCTGTCTTGAGAGATATATAAGCATGAAAACTGAGTAATTTACAACTTTAGTGACCTTATTATAGTGTATTTCATGCTTGGCTGCACTTTAGCCTTATCAAGGCCATAACTGAAGACTCCACAGAATACAGAACTTTCTCTGCTGCTGGACTTGAACAGCCTTTGTCTTCCAGGGGGAGGGCTATGGGAAGGGGAGTGAGATAGAATATTTTATCTTAACTCATAAAAAAAATCAAAATAGCAAAGTGTTCTTTGAAGGTCTAATATGCATCTGAATGGTGATGATGAGCTTGACTCTCCATTACAAATAAGCAACTCCAGCTTTGGTTGAGTGGCTTCTAAAGATGGGCTAATTGCTCTGACAGCCAGCATAACAATAAATATTCTCCAAGGACTGATGAATAGCTCTTGATTCAGAGATGCCTAACCTACATCTGTGCTTTGGAGATGGAATAATAGGATCCAAACATGATCAAAGTTGCCAGATGTCAGCTCCTACTGGGTGGGTTAAGGGTTCCTTTGGCTTGATGAAGCTTGTAGCCAGGAGTTGGATATTGTAGAGTTTATTCCACAGTACACTGAACAGAAGATAATAAATGCTTGCTGACTGATTAATTGCCCAAGGTCACACAGATAAGTAGGACATAAGAGGAAGTAAAGCCTAGAACTTCTGACTTCTTAAACAAACCTGCCATTTCAGTGAGAACTTGTTAGGTAGAGCTCACTTTGTGGTATGCAATAAGATCCAAGATTATAGATCTAAAAAGGTGTTTTTCTATGAAAGTTTTTGCCACTAATATAGTAGCAAGTCAAGTCCACAAAGTAACTTTTTTTTTTTTTGAGACCAATCTGCCATCCCAAATTCTATGTGAGACAGGGAGAGAAAACAAGCATGATTTCTTAAAATAAATCATAATATTTTAAATGAGAAAAGATCTGAAATTACCCATCCTGCAATTCCCTTATTTCATAAGAAAAGTAAAAGTTAGACCCACAAAAGGGAAGTGACTGACCAAAAGTGAGTAAGATAACATAACAGAGCCAGAATCCTATTAGTATCCTGAAGCTTGATTATACTAACAAACTTTAGTCCATGAAATCCTTATAAGCTTCATTATGAAGCATATATAAAATGATTGTAAATGATAAACTGCTTAGGGTTATTTTCCCCTAGAGATACTCAAAGATATTTTATGAATTCTATATATTTACTGATTTCCTTTAAGCAGGAGCAATGAACATCATTAAAGCTTGTTGGGTAAAGTTTTCAAAAATATGTATGAAATAAGAGTCATGATATGAGAAGATGCCAAAAGGCAGAAAGAAAGAAAAAAAAAAAAAAAAAAAGAATTCCTAGAGGCTGATGATAAAACACATGTAAGAGGTAAGACTATGGTTGATTCATTAAGCAAGAATATCTTCTGTGAAACAAACCAAAATGCTATTCCTTTAAATGATACTTTTGGAAAATTAATCTTCTTTGGAAACCATGCCAGATAAAGTCTACTTTGACTGAAGGGGACTCTTCTGCCAACCTGTGTGGCAAAACTGTTTTGTTCATATCAGCCTGAGGCTAATCAGTTTTTAAGCTTCCTACTCAAGTTGTTAAAGAACTACTGCTACTCTCTGGCAAACTTTATCAAATATCCCTGTTCAAATCCCATATCCCTTTTACTGGCATTTTCTTGTGCTTCCTCTCTTTCTTCTTGATATATTATGTGTAAACAGAACCTGTGGCTATTCTAATGAGCTCTGCTCTTCCAGTTTGACTCACACAGGGATGCTACAGCTCATGACATTGTTTATTGCATCCCTATGGGGAATAAGTAGGACTAGTAGGTAGAAGTTCTAGGAAAGCAGATTTTGATTCAATACAATTCAGTTCAACAAACAGCATGTTGCAGTTGGACAAAAAAAAAAAAAAAAAAAGAAAGAAAGAAAGAAAGAAAGAAAGAAAAGGATAGGTTCTGTGGTCAGAACCTCTTCTATGGGAGACAGGGAGAAAACAAATTCCAACTCTCTTATTATATGGTTAACCTTAAGGAAGCTATTGATCTCAATCTGGAAATTGAGGAGTTTGGACTAAATAGCTATTGAGGTATCTTCCAGCTCTAGATCTGTAAACAGGATTTGTTCATCTCAGAGGTTCTTTTCCTGAGATTCACATAACCCCATTGGGAGTGTAAGGGAATTAGGATAGATTATTGGAATTCATTCTAGTTCAGATAGATAATTAAATAGATAGATAGATAGATTATAGATATAAAAATATGTAGAAATAAATATATTTCAGCAAAACTGATTCCTTCATAATTCTTTGGGTTTTTTATCTGTTTGTTTTATGCAATTAAAAACATTATTCTGAAGGGAGATTCATAGATTGAACAACACTGCCAAAGGAATTTATGACTCCCTAAAGGTTAAGAATTCCTGATTCATCTTCTTCTATTCTAATAAAAGGAAATCATATTTCATACCATTTACTAACCTCTTTTCTCAGTACAAACATAATTTAAATATTAAAAGGATTATTTGATGAGGGAACTGAGACTAAGGTAGATTTAATAGTTTACTCACATAGCTAGCACTATCTTTGGTGCTATTTAAAAAGGAAAAAAACAAACAAACAAACAAACAAAAAAACCAGTCTAACAATTAGTATTATCCAAATGGAATAGATTGGATGCTAAGGGAAAATCACCGGAGTAAAACAATTACTTCTCTGGAATATTAAAGTGAGGATTCATGAATCAGGGAAGTTACCTTTCATGTTCCTTCCAACCTTGAGATTTTTTTTCTCTTTTTTGGACATTTACATATTGTTTCATATTTTACAAAGTATGTTTACATATATTATCTAATTTGAAATTTGCTATAACTCTGTGAGGTATCAGAGCTACTGTTTTCAACATTTTATAGATAAAGAAACTAAAGCTTATTATATATATATATATGTTGGTTTATTTATTTCCTTTAAGACACCTCTAATGCAAAGCTTCTTAAACCCCATATGGGTAACTGAATGTGTGCTTATGAAATTATAATTTATTATCAATAAATGTTTGATTTGTCTACCTATTGCACATACCCAGGATGGCATAACAATGCCCCGCTTTAGTGAATGTTACCATGAAAATCCTATCTCTTTTTTTATCATAATAAAAAGTAATACAAAGTGATAGGAGTAGAGGAGATTTACTTGAAAGTCTATTAATGTGCTATTGTAGTTTGTTGACTAGAGCATTTATTAAGGATTTATTGATATTAAGTTACTTATCTAATGGACTGGTAAGGCAAAGCAGAGTAGGATGGGAGGGAAGATATAGACATGGCCAAATGAAAGTATATGTCTTCTGAAATAAATATTTCAAATATCCTAAGATAGCAATATTTCAATGATCCCTGATTTTAATAACAGATAACAATCTGTTGACTTAATAGAAAGTCCCCAGGAGTTTTTGTAACTGAATGAGATGAGGTGAGATCTTTCAAGACAGTTGTGAAAATCGAGTAAGGCTTCATCTACTTCAGAGTTCGAGTAGGCCTGAAGGACTCTGAAGTTCGAGCAAAGGGCATTGCCTTCCCCTCTATGACATCTCCCTATTTCAACTATGTACTTATTGGTCAAGTTCAATTTCATGGGTAGACCTCATGTTTAGAATGTAAGACTCTCAGCCAATGAGGATGAGGGTCAGTGGTGGGAGGGGGCGTTTTGCATTAGGGATTAAAGGTGCTGTCCTGCCCACAGGAGGTGCTTCCTCTCTTTGATAGTCTACTCGAAGAGTGGGACGCCCTTCTCTCGAGAATGTACAATAAACTTTGCTTTTCTCTAGAGCTCTCTTCAGCTTTTTTATTAAATAGTGACCCCTCACCATTTCCGTACCACACATAGCTAAAAGATTCAGTACCCAATGACTAACCTGGAGACGAGCTTCTTTGATTTGGGTCTAGGTTCATTTTGTGACTTCAGATTTTCACTTTGGTAACTGCAGAAAGCCTTCCTACTTAAAAGGATCTGGTAGAGCATGTAGCCTCAGATCACTTAGGTCACTCTCATACCATGGTGAAACAGTGAGACAGGATTGCACTGGCAAATTCTGAGACCAATTCAATGTGAAAATATATCACTTTTCTGTTTTGTGTTGTTTTCTTTTTGCTGCTTTGTAAAAAAAAAAATAAATAAATAATGAGCCTTCTCCTCTGCATATGTTCATCATCTATTCTAGAAATAGTATATAGTATATACTAGAAGTAGTATAAATCTCCCCATTTTAAACTACAGCAAAAGGAAACTGAATGGCAACATACTATAGTGGATAAAATATTTGGATTTGGGTAAGGAATCTAGGTTCTGTAATGCCAGGAGGAACTGAGCAAGATAGAAATTAGAGAACAATTTAATAATGTATTTAAAAGGGAGAGGTTTACTGGGACTAAATGGATCCATAGTTTGGTCCCAGGGCTGAATGAGACCATTGTTTCAAAGAATCCAGCAGTGAACATCCCATATAAGATTCTTTTCTAGTGTTACCAAAAAAAAAAAAAAAAAAATGATATAATGGGGGAGGTAACTGGATGGGGATGTCCTAATGGGGGGAGGAACCTAGGATGAGGATGACATAATGGAGGCAGGAATAATAGAGGGAAGTACGGGTGAGGCTCCTGATATTCTAATGATGTCTAAAATGGATAAAGACCTTAATCCCATCAAACATTAAGAGGGAATGACTATAGTCTAAGGTCTCATATCTTAGACCTTAATCCTAACATTAAGAGGAAATGGTTATGTCTAAGGCAGAGTAACTAAATAGGACAATTAGGAAAACTGGGTCAGGACATTAAAAGAGAACTGTGGCAGGGGCAACTAGGTGGTGCAGTGGATATAGAGCACCAACCTTGAATTGGTCTCAGACACTTAACACTTCCTAGCTGTGTGACCCTGGGCAAATCACTTAACCCCAGCCTCAGTGAAAAAAAAAAAAAAAAAAAAAAAGAGAGAGAGAGAACTGTGGCACAACGGTTCAAATCCTACCTCTCTAATATTTACTAGATGTGAGACCCTTGCTGATTCACTTATCCCGAGTCTCAGTTGTAGTGTTCTCTCCAAAATGTAATGTTCTCTTTTTTGGTTTCCTTGGAGGGTCTCTGGAGGTCTTGAGAGCAGCCTTTATTTCAATTCAGTAATCACCACAGGAGTACTGCCAGGTGTTGAAGTCTGAATCCTTTATTATCTCTTTAAATCTTGTCTCCTTTCCTGAGCTTTCTTATAGTCCAGATCCTTTATT
Source organism: Sminthopsis crassicaudata (assembly GCF_048593235.1). NCBI lineage: Eukaryota > Metazoa > Chordata > Mammalia > Dasyuromorphia > Dasyuridae > Sminthopsis > Sminthopsis crassicaudata. The sequence goes on along the minus strand of NC_133618.1, from coordinate 127,237,860 downwards.
ATCTCCTTCCTGGGGCTGGGCAGCTTTCTGGAGAGCCTTTCAGTCTGGGCTTGGTGTGCAGGAGTCTAGGCCAGCCACCAGGAAGATCAAAGCTTGAATTGAATTTCTCCCCTTGGTTCTGAAAGCTTAAGCTCCTACTACCATTCCTTTGCCTTCTCTCCAAATATCTTTGAATCTCCCAGGCTGAGGTTTCTAGCTTATATGCTCCACACTGAGTACAAACCAATCATTATATCACTAGGAAACCATTATTTGTTGTAGGATTAAATCCTACTAGATTTAACCAGTGTCTCCTCAATTCCACTTAGTACCTAGTTTCAAGTTCTAGCCCATAACATCTCCTTGTAGGATTAAATCACTTAACCATGCTAAATTAAGTAACTATTGTCTCTATCTATTCCACTGACAGTACCTCCTAAGAATCCTTTGTTTCAAGTTAAGAATTCTGGCCCATAACACTCAGTTATCTAATCTTAAAATGAGATAGTTAAACCAGATGGCCTCTGGATCTTTTCCAGCTTTATGTATGTAATCCTGTGACAGGGCTCTCCTTTCTACTCCAAAATCCTGGACTTAGACCCAGTAAAATGGGTCTAAATAATTAATTCCCAGTAGCTATTTAGTAAAAATGAATGAGAAATCAAAGTTGATGGCTAGGGTAATGCTTTCTATTGTTGTTTATATTTTAATATTTTTGTTCCATCTCTCCAATCAGGATGTGAACTCCCAGAGGGAGTCTTCAATGTCTTAAACTTCTTTGCATTTCCATTGTCCAAAACTATGCTTTTTGAATTATCAATTTTTAGAATCATTGAATCATCGTGCTTGAAGAAACCTTAGGAATCATCCAAATCAACTTGTTCTTAAACTTGAATGCTTTCCAGAACAGCTTTAATTGCTTGTTACCCAATCTCTACTTGAAGATTGTCTGGGGATGGATAGCTTACTATGAGGTCAGTCCATTTCATTTTCAGATGGTTTTAATTTTTAGGAATTATTTGTTTTTTGTTTGTTTTAAATTATTTTAAGCCTAGATCTGTTCCTTGATAGCTTCTACTTATCTCTTTTTGTTCAACCCACCGAAACCAAGTCCAAAAGTTGAAACACTCTTTCATATAATAGTCTTTCCAAATATATTTGAAGACAATGGTCACATCTCTCTGAAGTTCCAGAGAGACAGATTTCAATTTGATATAAGGAAAAGCTACATAGTTTTAATCATTACCAGAAAGTGGAAAGTTTCCCCTCATAAAAGATTTTGAAAGGGCAGCTGATAACTTTTGGGGGATGCTGTAAAAAAAAGGACCCCCTGTTAATACATAGGTAAAACTAGGTGATCCCAGAATAATGAAGTCCTGAGTAACTAGGTAGGGTTGGCAGAGAAAGCCTGAAGTACTGGTAAAATAATAATATTCCTTGAGGCAAGTAGGAAAGGGCATTGATGGGGATCAGCTCAACTTTATAGAACCACCCCCAGTGGAGGTCTTGGGAAATCCAGCCTTATTGTATCCAGTCTGAAGGACAAGTTATGTTGTCAAACCCCCAAAGTTAAATTTCCCCCATAAAGCTACCCATGGCTTACTCTATCTTTGCTGAATCTCTTTTGTGGTTAGCCCACTAAGATGTTCTATCTTGTGGTATTTTTCTTCTTACCCTCCCCCCATGCCTCTTGGTATCTTTCTTCTTGTTGTAGCTGAGTAACTCATAAGAGTATTTAACTCCTGTATGCCAGTCAATGGTGTACTCCCACTTCATGGTTATTCCTTCTCCTGGTTCCACTGGAAAACTTGTCTTTTCATTGTTAATTTTTATAACTTTTCTTGATAACTAAATGTTCTCCCAAACCTATTTCATATTTACCACTCTTGGTGTCTATTTTAACCTCTTTACTTTGTCTATAACCTCTTCTCATAAATAAAGGTACCTTTTGAAAAAGAATGCCTTTGTGAATTCTTCACATGTACCATGTTTCTTACATGCACTTCCTATTTCAAATTAAGGAGTCTTACCCTGACCTCATCATTTGGTGTCCAATCAATGAGGCCTTCCTGCCTTTAAAAAAATCTACAAAACAATAAATGCATTATGCAAATAAATGTATTGCAAATGAATTATAATAATAACAATAATACATTATCACTAAAAATTAAAATAACTTTCATATGTCATTATAGAGTTGTTGATTCGATTTGGCAATCCTAAGGCCTTTTCTGAGCTTAAATCTATTATTCTTTGGCTTTTTTTAGGGTGGCCATTTTATATGTCAGATCTACATTTAAGTTTCTTTAAAATGGGACCAAACTTTTAGTTTACAAAAACTTGCAACTCTATATCACTATAGATCATGAGGTTTTAGAGTCACCTTACTTTCCTTTCTTTTCATCAATAGACCCAGAGTTTAGCTGCCAGACTCCAGGATCTTACCATCAAAGACTACATGTTCCAAATGACACATTTTGCCAGGAGAAATCTAAGTGAGCACTGAATTCAAGTTTTATGGTTCTGCTTGGGAAAGTTATAGGATCATTCATAAACCTAAACTGTAACTCCATAGCTTCAAGAGGTCATTCTAACCTCTTATTGTCAATTTACAGGGACAAAATATAAATAGACTATTAAATGCAAAACTGAAGAGTCAACCCTCCATCCATACTCTGATCTTCAGTAATAACAACCCCAAAGACAATTGGAATCAACTAATTTATAAAAATATAATCAATCTTAAAATTTTTTGGCAGTAGTGGGGAATGGATTGCAAAATAGGATACATTTGGGTATTTTTTACTTCTACCTAAAGAGAGTTTAGAGAGGAGAGAATAAATGTTCAAATCACTACTGTAGTTTGAAGCCAAGGGAAGGAGAAATTGTCATAGAGACTTTTTCTCTAATCTGCTATTATGGATGATATCTACATAGGGAAGCCACTATTTTCCACTTCACAAAACATGCTCTGCCATGTTTACTGGTCTCTAAGGACATAATTGTGCTTCTTCTTTATTCTCAGTGTCCCATAATTCATAGCTCCTGCAAATTCTTATTCTCTCCCACTTCAAACCCTGCACAACCATGATAGCTCTCTAAATAGGAAAGTTCAAAACAACTCATTCTTACAATGAACTATCTTATTAATCTATAGAAGCTTGTCCAAGAGATTGTAAAGATATAAAGGAAGGAGAGAGAAACTAAGAGAGAAGTAAACAAATGTTTGTTGTTTGTTTTCAAGTATAGTATGTGAAGAATATATATATATATATATATATATATATATATATATATATATATATATATATATATATACGTATATATACATATATATATATATATACGTATATATACATATATATATATATGTATATATGTATATGTATGTATGTGGAAAGAGACAGAAAGAGAGAGACATTATAATTTTTTTCCTGTATAGTGAAGACCAAGCAAAGGAAATACTTAAAGCAAAAATTAGTCTAGTTAAACATTATGAAAAGTTTGAGCATAAGAGTTATAAATGTCATAACAAGACATCATTGTCTCTAGCAACCTTTTAAAAATAGAATAAATTTCCTCATGCCTTATTAGATGTCAGAATGCTTGGAGACAGGGAATGGAAGAGATGATTTCTGGGCATTTCTTCTCATTCTGTAAATCTGATTGTCCCTAGGTATGATTTTGGACTGAACACCTGGCATTTCTCTGCCTTAGTTTCTCTCCTCAACAGCAAAGGGGGGATTATGACATCCTTCCACTTCTGTTCTCATGAGGCTGTTGAAAACACTAATACAACTTGAAATGAATTCATAAAACACACAAAGCTCCTCATAGTTGGGAACCATGTAAATGTTAGAGTACACATTATCCAAGCTGGCACTTGAAACATAGACATTCTGGTTACTGTTGCATTTAATTTAGCCTGTGGCACTAAAGCAGCCAACCAAATAGTATTCAACCACAGTAAGAGCTCTTCTCTTAACTTTTCTAATCTGTGTAACAAGTTTAAAAAGAGATTTGAATGTTTATGTCTAGTGGGTATTTTGTCCAAGTCTGCTTCCTGGTTGCCCTGAGGAACCCCCACAGTTATTCAGTTGTTTTGTACTATTCTTCATGATGTAAACTGCAAAATGGTGACCAAATTGATATGCTTGAGTTCTCCTGAACAGAGCCAAATTATATAAATGGAATTGAGATGTCACTTAATACTCCAGAATTAAAAATTAAAGCAGGAAAAAATACTATAGATTATAATGTCCTTTAGATAATGTTGTTAACTTACCATTACTTCAATTCAAACAATATCAATTTAGTAATTAAGATTTTTCAAGATACCATATTCTATAGTGGGCATACAAATACAAAAAAGAAAAATTCCAGCCCTCAAAGAGCTTGTATTCTGCAGAAAAAGGAGTATACAAAATTCCTATAATAAAGAGAATTGAAAATAAATGGAAAGTATTAAAAATCAATTTTAACAGGGAGAATTCCAATAGCTGAGAGGACTAAGGAAGGCTTAAGCAGGTGGCATCTGAACAAAGGTGGCAGTGGGTACTTTAAAATTGTGAGTTTCAAGCCTACAGTGATCTCATAGGATAGAGAAAATGTGATTATGATAGCATCTTATTCATAAGATCCCAAGATGTGAGTTTAAAAACTCCTGTGATCCAGAAGGAGTACATGGAATAGAAGACTATAAATGAGTGTTATTGATTTGGATTTAGAGGATCCGGGTTCAAATGTCATCTCTATCACTTGCAGTGTAATTGTAGACAAATCACTTTTCTTCTATGGACCTATTGATATCTGTACCTGTACTTAATGATGCCAATAATCCCGTGATCCTATGACTTAGATTAAAAAGCCTCTGGTGAATGATAGAGCCAGAATTGTACACATACCTTTATATATAATAATGAGGCCTCCTCTGTCACTATGATAAAGTTACCATATGAGATAATCATTTGGGCTACACCATAAGCTTGTTTGTTTTTTGTAATAGGCAAATATTCAGCTTAAGCCAAAATGAGGTGAGGGACTCCAGATTTCTAAAAATAGCATTAGCCACCTAATTTTAGTGCTAAGGCTCATAAATAACAAAATTAAACCTAATAAAATACATAATTAATTGAATCTGACAATGGCAAGGGTGAAAAAAATGTAGAAAGCATTGTGGGAAGGTGATACAAAGGTTTAACCTTTGGAAGGTATTCTAAGTAGATAAAGTGTGAAACTTGGGCAAGTCTGGAACTGGCTAAATATAAGAGCTTATGACTTTATAAAACAACAACAACTTTCTCCCTAAACTACAAACAAAGCATCACAGACCTAGGGTAGAAACCTTCCCTGGAGGTGAGTGAATAAAAAGTCCCAAGGATTGGGATATGTTGGTACATGTTCAATAATCACCTGGCTGAAAAAAAAAAAAGTCCCCAAATTTTAAATTTAATCTGAATTATTACTAACATTTTCTCCATCCCTTTCTTAAGTCTAAATCATGGGGGAAAAAAATTAACCCTTATATATAGCATGGGCCAAATTTTTAAGATGTCAATATTAACAATGAAAACCTAACAACTGGTTCTCTTGAGCTGGTGTAAGCTTGCTCCATCACATTCTGAATGTAAATCACTTATTGAATACTTATTTTCTATCAGGCACTGGGTTAGCTACCAAAAATATAAAATAGAAAGTGAAATTTTTAGAGAGGAGATGATATATTCACATTATATACAAAATAAATATAAGGTTAATCTGAGAGAAGAGAATACTAGTAAATAGGGATCCAGAGAAGCCTCATGTAAGACAATGCTTTGTTGAGGGGGAGAGGAAAAAATCTTCAAGAAGTAAAAAGGAAAAGAGAGTGCATTCTAGGTATTCTAGTAATGCAAAGGCAGAGAAGTTGGAAGAGAAAAATCAAAAGGCTCAGTTTGACTGAACTTAAGTATATGGGAATCAATGGGTCAATCAGGAAGCACGGGTATATCAGAACTGTGCTAAGAATACACTAAGGTGAAAATTTGTATTTAAAAAGATTAGGTTCTATTGAAAAGAAGCAAAGTTTGATAGGGTTAAAGAGGTTGAAGGCAAGTGTCAAAGTCTTGCCACACATCAGAACTAATGAGGTCATTAAGGGATTGTACAGCAAGAAGAGAGAATAGAAACTCCATCAGAAAGGCTAAAAGAGGAAGGAGTGTCCTATAAGAGAGGATAGTTGATGGTATCAAAAATTGCAAAGGGTCAAGAAGAATGAGGCCTAAGAAAAGGCAACGGATTTGGCAGTTAAGTGATCCAGATTGCTTGTAGTTTTCTTCACAGATTTAAAAAAAAAAAAAAAAAAAGCATCTGTTATGTGGGAAGTTCACAGGCTGAAGAGCATATTGTATAGACAGCCTTACAAATGGCTATGTTGATTTTAGATTTGAAGATATGTTTACCAGCTGTGGGTCTCTTAGAACTGAGAAACTGGGAAATGACAATTTAAAATGGATTCAAAGGTGACCAGCTCAGTACTATTATGCTAAATGGGAATTTTAAAAGTCAACTTAAAAGTCAACATTTATTATATTCCAAATACTGTGCTAAGAGAATAGCAATATCAGACTGTTGTCCCTTGTTTGCTACTTTCATCCATTTTTCATCTCCCTCAGCTTAGAGTCCAATTTAGCAAACAAGTGTAAGACCCAATTTTAATTTGGAATAATACCAATAGAAGCATATTTATTTGTTTGTTTTTTTGCAGAGCATCTTCTTTCTTCTGTGTATTGATTGTGCACATAAAAAAGAAATGAAAAAAGGGAAGTGGAAAGATCCAGATCTATCCTTTTAAAGAAGACTCAATTGGGTCTAACCAGCAGACAAATTTCATCAGCTTTAAGTCCTCTTAATAGTATGACAAGTCTAGTATTCAAATCCTCATGGTTTGACCCCAAGACCAGTGTAATTTATAATAGACATCACTTTCTAATGTCAAGAAGTTATTTTCTTATATTGAGCCCAAATCTTTTCCACTCCATAATTTCCAGTCAATGCTCCTAATTCTGCCCTTGAGTCAGGCAAAAGAAGTCCAATGTCTCTTCCATGTAACAACCACGTAAATAATCCAAAAAATTCTTTTAAGTTTTTTTTCCTCTTTAGTTAAACACCGTTAAGCTTATAAAATTTTAAAGTTAGAAAAGACTTGATAACTCTCATCTAGTTTATATATACATATATATATGAAATATATGTTATATATTTCATATATATATGTATGTATATATAAAATCCCTCTAGAAATGGCTTAAAAGTGATCATCTAGTCTCTTTTTGAAGACCTTTGGTGAAGGAGAAACCATCCCAAAATCCAAACCCTCAAAACCAATTTCATATTTGCACAGCTCTAATTTTTAGGAAGTTGTTTTTATTTTTTTTTTCCTCTGAATTCAGACCAAATTTTCCTTTTTTTCCCCTTCTAGAAAAAACTGGAATAAAATTATCCTTCTCCTAAATGACAGCACTTAAAGTATTTGAAGACAGATCTTGTGCGTTAATTCACACATACACACACACACACACACACACACACACACACACACATACACACACACACACACACACACACACACACACACACACACACACACACTACCTTTTGTTCCCACAGTTTTCTCTTCTTTAGGCTAAGCAATCCCAATTCTTTCTACCTATTCTCATACAAAATGATCTCCAGGCTTTCTACCAATTGGCTTGCCTTTCTCTGGATACTTTCCTAGTTATTAACATTTTTAAAATGTGGTGAATAGATCTTAACAGAATACTCTAAATATGATCTGACCAAGATAAAATAGAGGTACGATATCACCCCTATATTTCAGGAAGTTTCTTTGACTAAGCTTCAAATATTATAGCTATCTATATGTGACCAAATGGAATTTAGGATATTGAAGGAAATGATAATGAAAGAGACAGAAATAAGAACATTCTTTCAGAAATATTTAAAAACATTATTTTTAAAATTTTACTTATTATTTTTATATTATTATGTCATTTCATAACTGAATAGGATTGTTATTCTCTTTTTTAAAATATCATGAAAATTTTAGTCTAATAGTATGGTATTTTCTTTAGAAATCTTCATGGTAGTACATGACATTAGAACTGTTTTCCTGTTAGTCTGTTGTATTCTTTATAGTATTATACCCACCTCATGTATGGAGTTACCATTTTCATTATTTCTATTAACTGAAGGGTGGTTTTATGTAAGTGTTAAAACATTATTGCTTTTTGACTTCCTGGATCTATCAAATCCCAGCTTGTGCTTTATGGACTGACAGGGAATAATCATATGTTAACAAGGCCCTGATATACACAGAAAATTAAACTAGTATTGGTTGTCTTTAAATGTTAAAAACATGCTCCTTTCTGATAGCTTTTCACTCTGAATATTGCCAAAGAGAAAGACAGAAATAAGCAGAATCTTTGAAGACTCAGATATGGAGTGAAATGGATGAATGGTTATTGAAAATCTGGTCCTATCTCAGAGGGACAAACCCAAAATACACACAGGGAACGGAGGAGGCTTAGCTACAATTCCAAGATCTGTGTAATCAAAGTTGGAAAGTATGGGACTCTTTTCTTCATTAGTGGCCATCAATTACCTACACCTATATGAGAGGTGAGGTAAATCGATGAGATAAAAGAGCTCCAGTCTCTTTATTCTCATGTTTTTTTTTCTTTTAATATCTTCAACCTTGATGAAATTCCTGTATTCTGATAGAAAATCTGGCTGTTTCTAGGACAAATATTCATATTCATAGAGAGGTTTCCTTTAGCAGAATTATTCTCAGCCAACACCCTTGCTCTTGGCTTACATTTCAATTCTTCCTGTCATTTTTAATGACTCAGTTTTCTTATCTGAAAAATAAAATGTACTTCAACAACAATACTATATGATTATCAATTCTGATGGACATGGCTCTCTTCAACAATGAGATGAAGCAAATCAGTTCCAATAGAACAGTAATGAATTAAACCAGCTACACCCAGCTGAAAAAAACTCAGGGAAATGAGTGTGAACTACTACATAGAATTCCCAATCCCTCTATTTTTGTCTGCCTACATTTTCCATTTCCTTCACAGATTAATTGTACACTATTTCAAAGTCCAATTCTTCTTGTGTAGCAAAATAACTGTATGGACATGTATACATATATTGTATTTCACATATTCTTTAACATATTTAACATATATTGGTCTACCTTCCATCTGGGGGAGGGAGTAGGGGAAAGGAGGGGAAAAATTGGAACAAAAGGTTTTACAACTGTCAATGCTGAAAAATTACCCATGCATATATCTTGTAAATAAAAAGCTATTATAATTAAAAAAAAAAAAAAAGAAAAGAAAAACAAATGAGTTACATTAGAGTTCACAAAAAAGTGAAAAAAATAAATGAAATCGAGTAAATTTGATAATTTCTGAGGTCCCTTAGAGGCCTAATCAATTATCTTATTTCTTCTATAATTTTAATTTTTTTTCTTTTTTTCTTTTTTTCTTTTTTTTATTTTATATATATATTTTATAATATTATCCCTTGTATTCATTTTTCCAAATTACCCCCCCTCCTTGTATTCCCTCCCCCCGATGACAGGCAATACCATACATTTTACATGTGTTACAATATAATCTAGGTACAATACATGTGTGCGAATATCATTTTCTTGTTGCACAATAAACATTAGAATCCGAAGGTACATGCAACCTGGGCAGACAGATATTAGTGCTAACAATTTTCATTCCCCTCCCAGTGTTTCTTCTCTGGGTGTAGCTACCTCTGTCCATCATTGATCAACTGGAAGTGAGTTGGATCTTCTTTATGTTGAAGATTTCCACTTCCATCAGAATACATCCTCATACAGTATTGTTGTTGAAGTGTACAGTGATCTTCTGGTTCTGCTCATTTCACTCAGCATCAGTTGATTTAAGTCTCTCCAGGCCTCTCTATATTCCTCCTGCTGGTCATTTCTTACCGAGCAATAATATTCCATAACCTTCATATACCACAATTTACCCAACCATTCTCCAACTGATGGACATCCATTCATCTTCCAGTTTCTAGCTACAACAAAAAGAGCTGCCACAAACATTTTGGCACATATATGTCTCTTTCCGCTCTTTAGTATTTCTTTGGGATATAATCCCAGTAGTAGCGCTGCTGGGTCAAAGGGTATGCACAGTTTGATAACTTTTTGGGCATAATTCCAGATTGCTCTCCAGAATGGCTGGATTCTTTCACAACTCCACCAGCAATGTATTAGTGTCCCAATTTCCCCACATCCCCTCCAACATTTGTCATTATTTGTTCCTGTCATCTTAGCCAATCTGACAGGTGTGTAGTGGTATCTCAGAGTGGTCTTAATTTGCATTTCTCTGATCAGTAGTGATTTGGAACACTCTTTCATGTGAGTGGATATAGTTTCAATTTCTTCCTCTGAGAATTGTCTGTTCATATCCTTTGACCATTTATCAATTGGAGAATGGTTCGGTTTCTTATAAATTATGGTCAGTTCTCTATATATTTTGGAAATGAGACCTTTGTCAGAACCTTTGTTTTTAAAAATATTTTCCCAATTTGTTACTTCCCTTCTAATCTTGTTTGCATTAGTATTATTTGTACAGAAACTTTTTAGTTTGATGTAATCAAAATCTTCTATTTTGTGATCAATAATGATCTCTAGTTCTCCTCTGGTCATAAATTCCTTCCTCCTCCACAAGTCTGAGAGGTAGATTATCCTCTGTTCCTCTAATCTATTTATTATCTCCCTCTTTATACCTAAATCATGGACCCATTTTGATCTTATCTTGGTATATGGTGTTAAGTGTGGATCCATATCTAATTTCTGCCATACTAATTTCCAGTTTTCCCAACAGTTTTTTCCGAATAATGAATTTTTATCCCTAATGTTGGAATCTTTGGGTTTGTCAAAGATTAGATTGCTATAGATGTACCCTTTTTTGTCCTTTGTATCTAATCTGTTCCACTGATCTACCGGTCTATTTCGTAGCCAATACCAAATGGTTTTGGTGACTGCTGCTATATAATATAGCTTTAGATCAGGTACACTTAGACCACCTTCCTCTGAGTTTTTTTTCATTAGTTCCCTTGCAATTCTTGACCTTTTATTCTTCCATATGAATTTTGTTGTTATTTTTTCTAGGTCATTAAAATAGTTTCTTGGGAGTCTGATTGGTATAGCACTAAATAAATAGATTAGT